>NW_027467132.1:1477500-1750000 GCF_046128005.1 Genypterus blacodes | reverse complement strand
TGTTCCTCCCGCTTCCCCTCTGCCCCGGCCTGATTATCAAAGCTAACAGCCTTTAGCACGTGTCAGTAGTGCCGAACATCCGCTGGTAGATACAAGAGGACATGGAGACAATCAAAGGCAGTTGGCTCCACTGGAGTTGACAGTGGTCAGCTTCTGGAGGTGATAAAGGCCTTTGAACCTGAAAGCTGCTCGAGGCCCCCCTTTGTGTCCGCCCACCGGCCCCCCTCAGGCCTGGTCGTAGAGGGGTCTTCTTTGATTTAGGCCCCTAGAGAGAGCAAGGATGGTTCTCTTCATCTCTGCTGGAGAGAGAGAGAGAGAGAAGGGCAGAGAGAGCCAGAGAGATAGCCCAGATCTTTCTGATACGAGCCCATCAGCGGTCGGCCACTCAGCTGCAGACCAGGTCACCACGTTTGCCCTCAAACACTCGAGTCGGAATGCGGTGAAGTGCAGATAAGTGCCTCCGTGAGCGTCTCTGTGTCTAATAATGACAGCGTGATGGGTGGCAAGTCCGTCTTCTTTTTCCCCCAGATGGAGAGACAACGTCTACGTCTCCGTCTCCTCATTAGCTCAGGCAGTGACTCCCAATCCTGAGCTCTGCTTCGTTTTTAAAAAGCTTTGCGTCCTCCGTTCCTCCTCGCCACATAACCTCTCTCCAAACCGGACAAATTCATAGCTCCATGTGTCACTCAGCGACGGCCATCCGCACCCCGCTGAATTTACGGCTTAGACCTTCATTTGCACACACACACACACACTCACACACACACAGACAGACACACACTCGACACCACAACAGGGAAAATATGTGTCGTCATTGGAAAAGTCATCGGCAAAGAGAGACTCCCCCAGAGACGTGCATGCTAAGGTTACGGAACAAAAGCTTTCTGCGCTCCAATGTTATTGTGGTTTTGTGTCGTAGCTGCCTGGCGTGCAGAGTGTCTGTCTTGGCAGTCACAGATAATAATGGGCCCTGTTCTTCATTTCAGACTAAATATATTGAAAAGACAATAAATATCAATCATAAAAAGATGATGTGAAAGTGAAAACTGCATGTGGAATATTTTTGCCTTTAAGCGACGCAACACATTTAGACATGCGACATTCCTGCTTCCCTTTGAAGGCCGTACTTAAAATAAAGGGCCACACGTAGATAGGATTTTACAGGGAGACGGGAAAGGTGAAAGGTCGCAGGGCGGCCAGATGAACCCGGCCTGCGGGGCGTCTATCAGTCATGCGGCAGAGAGAGACGAGCGGTCCGTCCGCCCGCCCGTCGCCAGTGTGGGAGCACAAACGCGTGGTCTTACATACAACATCTATAATTGCATCTCTACTTGAGAGCAGGGAAAATAACTGCAGGCCCGAGTTTGCTGATATTGCCGCAACGTCAGAGGATATTTAAGCAAATTCAGTTACGTCTGGTTGAGCACGTTTGTCTTTAAATCCAACTCGGCATCCAGAAGCGCCGGGCTTACTGTTCATTTTAAACTCCTCAGAGAGGCATAACCCCCACAGCTTTATGTGGGGGGAGAATGTGCTGAATTCCTTTCTCTTTCTTGCAGCCTGGGGATGTTAAAATGTCCAACCTGCAAAGTCACATAAAAAGCAAGCAAGAAGCTGTAAAATTGATTAATCCAGTCAATGACACGCAATATGTTGTTTGGTATACTTGTGACCACTTGGGGATAATGACTTGGCCTTTATTGGTAATTACCTGCGGTCCTTATCCTTCCTGAACATTACGTCTCTGTAGGATGATATCTTTGTATTTATTGTCTGTTTCTACATCATTGACAGTCGAGCAAAGGGGGGGAAGGGGGGGGGGCTTGTGTACCGAGCTGGATGGGGCAAAGCCGAGCGAGCGAGCGAGCGATGTTAATTATTCAACACTAGAATCACAAAACTAAAGATGGCAAAACCAAATTGTTTTGAAATAAAAAAATTTCCAAGAGCGAAAAACGGCTGGCAGCCCTCCCAAAATGCTGTTTGAAAATGCTGTTTGAAGGTAATGAGGCTCGCTCGTGGCACAGAAGAAGACTAACACCACGGCAAAGCAGCGTGCTCTCAATTAGCTCGCTTTTTTGCTTACATATCACTTTAGTTGCGGCACGTGTGGTACATTTCTAATGAAGAGCTGATCTGTGCCCGCCCCCCCCCCCCATCCCCCCACCCCCGCTGAGGGCAGGCATGTCTGCTGAGGAAGAGGGGGAAGAATTAAAGGGAACTTTGCACGGAGGGTCAACAACAGCAACACAATGATGTCCGTGACATTAAAATTGATGCGGCGATTCTAAATCCAGTGATTTGTACGGCGGCTCAGTGTGACGCTGTCTCACCGTTATACTGGCCACTTTATGGACGATGAGATATGAGAGGGATTTCTCTCTTATAGTCAATAATAGATGTCACATAAAGGAGCAGATAACACTTTTATTGTTAATTCCGCAGCGCTCCAGAGTGTGAACCCTGCAGTGTTATTAGGCGGCGTCGGGTCGGAGGTAAAGACCATAAAAGAGATCGTCAAACGGTTTTTCAAGGCCGTTTCTCTCCTCAACAATTTATTAATTGTAAAGGATTTAAGATTGAATTAATAAAAAATAAGATCAGAGCAGAAAGTAGGTGATGAAATTCATGATATTAAAGTTATGAAGGATTTAGAAGTCAAATCCGCCTCTTTTATGTTTAAAAGGCGAGTGCGGGTTTTAATATGCGCATTATTTTTTATGGCCAATTCAAATGAAATTCCCTTTCTGAATGATCCGTACAGGAATAATGCTTCAATATCTGTCGGTTCATAACGGATGAAGAGGAGGAAACCAAATCCAGCTAATCTGTAATGCATTAGCCAGCACACTAACAGTATGTTGCAGCCCATTAGTGGTTAACAATGATAGCTGATTTTCAGATGGCACAGATAGCCATTACAGTAATTCGCTCCAGCCTGCGTCAACTCCCCAATGACAGCCGCAGCTTCCGGCTCTGACATCAGATCAATAATGCAAAAACCTCCCCAAAGTTCTGCCGTGTGGTTTCATTTTAAAAGCGCTTCCTCTCAAACTAATGATGCAGGTTAATTGGGTTGTCATCGTTTGGGAGTTTAGCAGGAGAGGAAGAGGGGGCGACGCTTAGGAACGGGACGCTCCGCAGACGTCCACCAGGTCCTCCACATGCGTATCGCCTCTGCACTCTTATTGATGCGCTCTCTGTCTCTTGGATGGCCACCAGATTGTCGGACTTGTGTGTGTGTGTCTGTGTCTACTTGTGTGACTTGTGCAGGGTCAATACGGTTAAGAGGAAACAGCATCCCAAGGAAACAGAAAAAAGTAACTCAGCAGAAAGGCAGGAGGGGCGGAGGGAGGAGGAGGAGGGGGTCAGTGTGAATCCAATCTGAACATGCGTCTCACTACACACAAATCCATGATGGAATGAATACAGGAACATAAATTAAGAGACTGTCCCCTCACTGGACGGGCCTCCCAAAAGAAAGCTAATGTGCCCATTGACACGTGTCCTGCCAATCCGTCCTTGAGCAAGATGCATAACTCCTGCCCGCTCATCCATCATGAGTCAAGCCGAACGTCGAACTCGCACACAGGCGGACAGTATAGCTGGTCAAGCATATGGTCCATTAGGTACACTGTGTCCATACTGTTGTCCCCTCTGGTTTCCCCTGCACAGATCACTGCAGGGGTCGGGGCCACCTCCATCGATTGACACTGCTTATTAATCAGATGCCAGTGGACACTACAGGCCTGCCATTTGTTAGTGGCCCTGCAACAGGAAGCCATTAGTGCGTCGCTGTCGCACATTATCCTGAATAAGTCATGAGGAGGCCGGTAAAGCCGCAACTTCCTCCCACATTAGGATAAACGACTTTGAGGCAGGGTGGAACGAGGCGCATTTGGTTAATATGCATGCGGCGGGAACGAGCGACGGAGGGCGAGATAGGCAGGGGACGGACATGAGGAGGAAGAGAGGGGGCGAGAGGTATGAGAAGACGAGCATTAAGGACTGAGGGACAAACTAAAGTCTCCATAGAGAGGAGGACGGTCAAGATCAATTGCTGGGACGCAGACTAAGTGCTTACGGCCAGAGAGGCAGAATTAGGACTGATTGTTCCGATACTCCCAGACCTTGAATTTTCTGATACTGCCCACTTTTCAGTATTTGCTGAATGCTGCTTAGCACCCACATTTATTTACATTACTCAAGTACACATTAATTGCTCTGATTTGCTTGTGCTTGAGGTTTATCAGCAACTTTGAGCAAAGCAACATCAGAGCCTGCTGAGGATCATTCAGCATCATTCTCAGTGACATCAGGACTCAGGACTCTGGAGACCTTTAAGGGCCTCAGACTACCTAAAGTTTGACTATAGATCGCTTTGTTCTTTGAGTTCTGCCTTCCCACTTTGGTCCAACTTATGTTAATCCTAGCAAACGTATCATATCCTCTAAAGATCAGATAACAGAATGGATCCTAGTTCCTGGGTGCAAAGCAAACGAAGGTTCCTGTGCTCCTCGTTTGCACTGATGTTTATCTCAGTCACCTAAAGTCCTGTGACGCCATTGATTAACCATCCAATTGTTGATTAACCTTTCTGCTCCAAACACGAGCTCCTTCTCCTATGCTTCCACATCCAGTCCATCAACCTGAATTAGATTGTAATTTACACGTTTCTGGTCAGGTTCACCAAATCCACAGATTAATACTGCTTGTTTGTTTTTACCTCCAGCACACTGTTGATTACTGGCTCCTTCTCCGTAAAGTGCTGGCAGACAGGCTCGCAATGAAGGTCTCCATAAATAACGCCGACTCAATTTGATTTGCGGTAAACAGGAGAGAAGCACGGCGTTCCGGAAGCAAATATCTTTCATACGTTCTAAAGTGCAGTTGCCCTTGAAATATTCCGTATTGCTAGAGTAGGAAGTTGACTGTACACAATGTCATCAAGACAAATTCCAAAGTACATTTAATGTGCTTTGCAATTAAAATGATTTTGATTGATGCACGTAATTTTCAACCCAATCTCCCTCCAGACATACACGAGGTGATCAATTAAAAACAGCACTCAGCACTCAATTCCAAGTAGAGAAATAATGCATCCATGCGTCCAATACATCCATCCAATCAGACTTCCTCACACAGAGGCACTGGGACAGACCAGCCTGTCTAGCGTGTTGGAGACCCTTAGATCTGCCCAAGTCAACTCAATGACATCACAGGGTCGGGAACTGGGGGATTGAAAAGTCACTGATCAAAACTCAAAAAGGAAAGGAAACATTTCAGTATTGGTTGTATACATTGTCTAATTTCTGGTTGACTTTGTGAGTTGTGGAAGTCATGAATTGTTTCCCACTGCGGCTTTAAATGAGCAGAAAGATTCCAGGTCTTGTCAGGAAAACAGGAAAGGCAGGTAGATAATTTGTGGCAATTTCCCGACTCAAGCTCACCCTGCCGGAACGCAAACAGGCTGCGGCTGAGGAGGCGCCCGCTTGTTAGTAGATATTTAGCGAGGATAGCGTCTGTCTGCTGCTTGGAAGACCGGCCGCTCCCCTGCAGGGCCCGGTTCTGTCTGCGCTCATCAATAGACGAGGTCAAACCGGAGCTGCGTCGGGGAGATAGCGGAATGGAAGATTTGCAATGTGAAAATATCACTGTGGCATTTAGGGAGAAGGTTTGTCTGGGGGTGAGAGATGGTAGTTAACTAAGTCGTTGTAGAGGGATCGGAGCAGACAGGCTGCCAGACTTTTAGGGGGGGGTGGGAATGTTAGAGCCACCGGCTTCCGCAGACATTAGAGAGAAGCTTCTCGTGAAATCTTCCCTGATGTTTCCCATCCTGCCTTGTTTCTGTTAAGGAGGCCGTAATGCAGAGGGGAGGCCTTCTGAGCAAAGAGGGACGACTTGTCATTTTCTGCTGGAGGAGATGTTTACAAGAACATTGCTGGCTTTTAAGGAAATTGGGGGCATGTGTCTGGGTCTCTGTGTCTATTCAGCCTCATGGCCACATCGTTAGCACGGATGGGTTTGGGCTCCCAGCTGAACTCCAGTTAATTAAACTAAAGCAGAGCGAGAACTTCGAAAATGAGAAATCCAATCGGTTTCCGCGGAGTCAAAATGTGTCTGGGATGAAACGTCAGAAGCTGCGTTTCTCTGAAGGTTTGTCAGAAGCGTGTTCCCTAGTCTGGGTCAGCTACACACACAGTGTATAAAGCAGTGTTAGTCATTGTCTTTCTGCCTGTTAGCCCCAACACATTTCTGCTGGAGTCTCAGATAAACAAGCATGGCTGACTAAAGCAGAGGAGCATTTTTAAGCTCTTTATCCTGCCTCTTTCTTTTATTTTCATTCCAGAGAATGGAGGGCACATCTCACTTTGTTCATCCCACTAGCACAACAAGTGAAAAACACTTATTAGAGTTACTCAGCTCGACATAATGCACAAACAAGGACACTGGAGATGTTTATAATGGTGCTTCAGTGCCAGGGTCAGTGTCCGCCTCGAATCAATCAGAGCGGTTAGAGTCTCAGGAGTGCTTTACAAAAGGTGCACACCATCATTTATCTTATCTTTTGATGGTGCGTGAGGTTGCTTTGTAAACAAATTGGAATGCAAATTGCATTTGTTTGCTTTTTCCCTCTCAAAGCCTTTCAGGCTGATTTAAAGCACTGGCATATCCTGCAATCACTCACTCACACACACACACACACTCGAATACGTGCGTGCCTGTGCCACACACACACACACACACACACACACACACACACACACACACACAAAGGACAATGTGTTCTGGCATACGAGTGCTGGACAAACCTCAGATGAATGTTCTCCCTCCCCGCCATGTCTGATTTCCTCCTGCTTGTCGCCCGGCATGTGTGCGCGAATCAATCAGGCTCCTTGTTCTAATCAGTCCTACTTATATCACCCTACAAATAAATGACATCGCTCAAGAGGAGAGATCAATAGGGGGATAAGGTGAAAGTCTCCTCACTTCCTGCCCACAGGGATGGATGCAGGGCGAGAGAGTCGAGTGAAGAAGAGAGGGAGGGAGGGAGAGAAAAGTGCAGGCAAAGTTTCTTCCTTTTCCTTTCTCTTCCAGCTGAGGTGCTTTCTCTCTCTCTCATGTCATTCAATAGCTTCAGCTGGGGAGAGAAATGAAGAAATGGGCCCTAAGTGTAAGCGTGGATGCAGGAGTGTATCAGGATAATGATGTAATCAAATAGGAAACACATGTTGAATACTGTCAAAGTTACAAAATGTAGCGTTCAGGTCTGTAAGTCATCCAAAGGTGCTGAGCTGCCTTCAAAACGTCTGTGGCTGTAACAAGTAAGCATCAGCATCCAGGGAGAGACCCTATACGTGTCATTTCCACTCAGTCTGGACCGTAGTGCTGCAGCAGGGATGAATACTAGTGCATCAGCATGTGTTCTCTGCAGGTGAAAGCGCCACAACGGTCTGAAAAAAAGCGCAGACCCTGAACGCGTCACCTTTGATTACGGACTTGTTTGGCCGGGGTTCAGTCACACGGCACTGTAGCTGTTAGTGTGAAGGCGGTAAATGAGTTGATGCATTCCCAGGTCGCACGCTGAAAACCGTGACCACCTGTGAGGTGCAGCTGGCCCACAGCCCCCCCTCCCCCCCCCTCGCTCTCTGAAAGCCCCCTGAGTGAGCTGAGCTGACTAAGAGCTGCTGTGAGTCAGAGTGGACCCAGGCTGGGCCAGGAGGGAGGCATGGTTTGAGTTAGCTGTGCTGCCATGGTGCTGAGCCATAAAAGGGCCGGGACCAAACTGGTGATTCATGAATGACTCATGTTAGAACCCAAGCTTCCTCAAACGCTGTTTATGTTATTATTCACCGGCTCAGTATGCAGCAGCTGGACGCTCGCTGCACCACACCCGCCATGGATCCTACACCGGGAGGAAGAGGAGGAGGAAGAGGGGAGGGGGGGGGGGGGGGGCGGGTTTGTTATGATTTGAAACGTTGGACCTCATTTTTCATCCGGCTACTTTCTCCTCCGTGTGGCAGAGTGGAACACAAAGTAACAACTGTACGCTCAGGGTCGTCCTTATGCTTCAGATTAGAGAGGCCAGAGTGAGTCAGCACTCCGCTCTGACATTTGGAAATGCAGATCTGGAGGTGACCACCGGAGCTTCCTGCTGCTTTCTCCTCACTCTCCTTCTGCTTTACATTAGGATGAGGATGCTCGTGTGATGTAAAGGAGCTGTAATGATCCACTTTGGGGAAAAGTAGGAAATGACAAACAGAAGTTTAAAGAGATGAAGCAGGTGAGAGAGGAGGTTCAGCAAAGGCAGACTGGACCGTTTCTGCCCTTTTCCTTGTAATGGTTACAGTTTTGAATAGTGGCTTTGCTGGATCCTCTCCTCCCCTGTTGTGTTGTGGTGAATATAGAGAAACATTGTCCTGTTTTCACTCAGCGTGCAGTCGCAGTTACAAGCACGTTAAAGCTTCGATTTTACAGCAAAATGGGTCACAAATGGATTTTTTAAGCATCGTACAGACGTCTTAAATAAAAATATGCTCTCTCCAAGTAACAGACCTGCACTGTAAATCTATTTATTGGAGTGTGTAAACGTTGTGTTTGGAGTATAGAGGACTCAGCTCACTCTCATGTATCCTCAGAGAAAAGCTGAACCCTGGAAATTCACTTTAATTCGGTTGTAAACTGGATCCAGTCCTGCTCTGCCTAGCTGCATGGGTGAAAACAGGTTATTCTGGGTCCTGTCCCTTTAAGGGCTCTGTTGTGATTATTCTGATGACATCCAAATAGTCCCTCAACCGCCTGGTACTGCTCCAGTCTAATGTGTTTGGACTTGATGCGAGCTTCAGTCACTTCAGGCTCCTTTATCATAACTCAGATCAAGTTCAGGTTACTTCTTGACACATCGTTATTTATATTAAAGAAATAACTAAAAGTATCGTATGTCCCCTTTAAATCCACGGCTGATCTGTGCCGTAACCATGGTTACATAACACAGCAGACTGGCTGCTGCTTGCACTGTGACAGACGCTCCGACTGCAAGTGTTGAACTTCCATATATAGTGAGAGACGTTCCTCCTCCACATCTTCGGCTTTAAGTGAAGAGGAGGAGCTTGAGTGCAACTTCAGTCTCATGACGCTTGGTCCGGTCTTTACAGATGTGTGAGGGGGGAAAACCTCACATGTTAACAGAAAAGATAGAAAATAAATTAATTCCACCGAGTAATTCCCAATTCAGTTTCAACTCTGAGTTTCTTTGATCTTAGTAATTTTGATCTTGTAGCTGTTTAATCATAAAAATAAACCCTGCTCTTCTTCTTCTTCTTCTTCTTCTGTGATGTTCTTCATCTGTAAACAGAGCATGTGACCGTATTCTTCCCTTTGCACTCTCAGATGTACTCACTCCTCTGCTATTGAAAGATAACGTCATGTGTGCCACGTAGAGTCCGTGAACTGTCAGTGAAGCGGACGTCAACACGGCGAGGCCTCTGCCTGCTCGCACCCACGAGGACGCTTTGCTCCTTCCCATCAAACCAGGCCGCCGGGGTCGAGCTCCATCTTTCTGTCCCTATTATTTCCTCGCATGTCCGGAGCAGAAGGGGTTACACATGCTAAACGGTTGAGAGAGAGGCAGGGGTTGTGGGTGGGAGAGGGGAGGGGGGGGGGGGGGGACCGCAGAGGATACCCGGCTCCTTTTCCCATGTTCAGGCCCGGCCAATCAAAACAGCCAAAGCCGGCACGTTCCCATCAGCCGGGCCCCGCTGACACGGCGACCCCAGGAAAAGCGTGAGTAAATACCAAAGGCAAGGACACGGGCTGGAGGGGGGAGGAGGCGGTGTGTGTGTGTGTGTGTGTGTGTGTGTGTGGCTGCTGTAGATGTGGAGGCAGCACTTACTCCGGCCACCTGTGCTTCATTTGGGTTCAAACCCTGAAAGTCATTTATTTTCATTCTCTAATCTCCAGCTGCACTGCAGTCTGAGGGCTTTTCACCTGTCACATGTGATTTCATTCTTCAGAAGGTGGCTCAGGTTCAAGGCCTGAGGTGACACACACACACACACACACACACACACACACACACACACACACACACACACACACACACATGCTCTTTTAGATTTTTATTCTTTTCTATCTCTGTCCCAAACTCTCCTGCTCTTATTGTTTCTTCCCATAGATTGATCTTCACATTCATTTCTTCATCTGTCACCGTCAGCGTTTCCCTCAAAGCGCTGATCCCGCCTGAATGCGCCTCGTCCCGCTGCGGCGTTCGGCCACGTTCCACAATGTGACACGCCGGTATCGTTCCGTTTGTGCGTGACGACGTGTCAGATGCTCTGTTTGCCCGCCGTCGCTCGCCGGTGTCATCTCCTCAAACTGAGAGTGATTGACAGGCGGCGATGTGAGGAATCTGCTTGGTCAGTGAAGTCGCTCACCGAACGGGACAAATAAGTTGTGTAGTGTTCCTGATTGTTGAGCTGAAGAAAGAGTGAAATGACATCCAGATGTTTTTCATTACGGAGATCCGGGCCCTCGGTTTGTGTTTGCGTCTACACACACACACACACACACACACACACACACACACACACACACACACACACACACACACACACACTGTAATCCTGCCAGCCAACCAGCGGCCAGAATGAGTGTGTGTAAGCAGTAAATCTAAATGTGATAGAATAATCTGATCACACACTGCAGCTTCAGTCTGAGCTGTAAACTTCAGAACGTCGGCCCTTGTTTTGCTCCGTGATGTAGAATTAGTTTGCATGTAATTAGTTGATTTTGTATCCAGCATATTTTTATAATCATCTGTTATAGTGTGTGTGTGTGTGTGTGTGTGTGTGTGTGTGTGTGTGTGTGTGTGTGTGTGTGTGTGTGTGTGTGTGTGTGTGTGTGTGTGTGTGTGTGTGTGTGTGTGTGTGTGTGTGTGTGTGTGTGTGCGTGCGTGCGCTCATCTCTCCCCAGGTGCTCTGCTTTCACACACCTTTGCAAAACACATGTTCCTGCCCATAAGCAAGGCAGCGGGCCGTAAAGCTGGAGTCGGTCCCCGGGTGCCTGTGTTAGCGTGTGTCGGCCCGGGGTCGCAGGACCAAGCGCACCTTTTTGTTCCATGGAATGAAACTGCTTAAAAGCGAAGGAAACACACTTACAGAATTTAAAAACACGGTCAGATTATCAGTGTCTTTGTGCGACACACACTTGAATGTAACTCCGTCTGTATGGAAACACAGCTCTTCCAGACACTACCTCTAATCCGTCCTAGTTGCTGTTGTGCATTAGACGCATTAACGTCTCCCCGCTTGAACTCTTCTAAGCTCTTGGCCCGGGATGAGACGAGACGTTTGAGGTTACTTGAGGTACGGCTCGTCCCGCGGCAAACAACGCCAACGTTTCCAAATCATCCCAGCGTTACTCCGCCGCAGGTTAGGCTGACCTGGCGTCTGAGGACAAGGTTCGCAATAAAAATGTGCAGTTAAGGCGTAACTTTCCATGAGAACGCGGGGCTTCCTCTGGCGCTGCAAACAGGACGGAGCGTTCTCCTCGGGAGGGAAAAAAACAAAAAAAAAGGCTTTGGCAATGAGTCAGAAGTCTTCGAAAACCATAGGGGGATATCCCTGCACACACTCCCACACACAGCCCAGGAGTGGAATGTGTGTGAGAGAGAGAGAGAGAGTCCACACCCAGGCATGTGCGAGTACGTGCAGTCAGGAGTGGAGCACGTTCGTCTCCTCGTCTCCTCGGCCTTCTCGGCTCCTCGCAGCCGTTCGGGAACAAAGTTGTCAACTTCCAGACGTTCCCTGTCATCCTTGAGCTGTTTGCCTGTATGAGTTTAAAAGCATCCCACTAATGCGGGGAACAATTAAGTTATCAAATGGACGCGACCATTATGTTAAAGGCGGCTTATATTGCCAACAATTTGAACAGCGCCTGCTTCCTGGAAGTGCAGACGATGTCAGGGGCACCATATTTCAAGGCTATTAACTTGAGTGCTTTTTTATTCAGTCTCATTACTTTTTAAATAGCATAGGAAGTCACGGAAATGTAATATTAATTTTTACATCGCTTTCATTTTCATTCCTATGGAGCTGTTTAAAATTCAGGGATTTTTTTTTTTGTTTTGTGGTGGCGCAGGAAGGCCGGCGTGTGTGCGTGCGTTTCCTTTACGTGGTCAGTAAAGACGACGCACATCCTCTTGTCGAGCGTGAGGTCATCGTGTGTGTGTGTGTGTGTGTGTGTGTGTGTGTGTGTGTGTGTGTGTGCGTGTGGCGATGTCATGCATGCAGGTTCTTTACATACAAAGCTCTAATAAACTCTAATGTGCGTCTCCATGTTGTTATAATGTGAGAGAGAGAGAGAGAGAGAGAGAGAGAGAGAGAGAGACGGTTTTTCTACTAGATCTATGTTTCTGAATTTTACAAAAAAACCAGGAGCAATTTTGATGTACGAGCGCTCCCTAATTTAGGCCCTAATGAGAATTTTTCCAATGTGTGAAGTCTTATCATGAGGAATGGCTGGAGAGCATGAATAGTTTATGGGTGGAGTTTAATGATAGAGAGGAGTTTTAATTGAGCTCTGCAGAGCTTTACTGTCCTCTGCACCCGGGCCAGGGATCTCTCTCATTATTTCCAAATTCATAAAATAGGCATGAATAATGTCCTCTTTTGGGAGAAGGATTCATTTATTTTAGCAAAGGAGAGAAAAAAGATATTACTTGACTTTGGCGAATCATAATGTTTCAGTTTCAGAGGAAAAAGATCTTTAAAGGAAGTTTTCTCAATAATTTCACTCCAATCAGAAGCCTCATAGATGGAGCGGCTGTCACTCACACACACACACACACACAAACACAGCCACGCACAAAAGTCCTCTTTGTTATGGTGCAGTTGCCATGGAGATCAGATTTCACACACACATTACTCACAAGCGTTTCTTTCCTTCTCTTCTGTTTGGACTTTTGTTATGCAGCAGCTGACCGGTCGCTCGTGTGTGTGTGTGTGTGTGTGTGTGTGTGTGTAAAACACATGGTTACGGTCAGAGCTTATAAATAGACATTACCATGCGAGCGCGTCATGTCGCTGCATGGCTGCGAGCCGTAGCTGTACTGTAAACACAAGTAACCATGGCGATACTAAGAGCGGCTGTCAAAACAAGGGAAACAGGAAGGGATTCCCTTTCAACCCAGTGACGACCTCGCATCACGTGGATTCCCATCAACCTTTCCCTGGCACGGCCCCGGGGTTTCCCCCGCTTGCTCAATCACGCCAACTGGTCGGCGGCGGCGGCGGTAAAAGCCCGGAACATGTGGCATCTCTAATTACCAACTTAGCCGGGCCCGGGATCAGGAAAACCACAAGCCGGGGTCACATGGCGAGGAGCTGAACGCCGCTCGCTGCTCGCTCCTCGTGAATGCACACGCAGCCACGCTAACACGGAAAAGTTCCTCCATTATGAATGATTTGTGATTTACAGGAGTGAGGGCGCAGTTCCCCTTTGTGAAGAGGTGAAATATGGAGAGTTATATATACACAGCCCCCCGTCAGCCCGCCGCTCTCAGGCTCAGGGCTCCAGTCCAACATGGCAGATGGTGACTGTGAGATCGTTAGAGGAGAGGAAGAGCTGAGCTTAAACTGAAGAGGAAGCTGCTGTACGTGTGTGTGTGTGTGTGTGTGTGCGTGTGCGTGTCCCTGTCTATCCCCGTATCTGCACATGGCGAGCAACTGTGCTGCCTGCTGGATCACACAGGCCTACAGGAAGTCACAGATAGATAGAAGTGAGTAAAGATGAAATAAAAACGCTCTCTTCTTCTTCTTCTTCTGCGGTTTTATTCTGATTTGTCTCTCAGCCGCCGATTCACAGAAATTGAGGAGAGACAAACAAATTGCATCCCATGTAGAGAGAGGGAGGCTGAGTCTCAGTTATGGCTCAGTCAGTTTGGGAGATGGATTGAGAGACGTTTTGGTTTGCAGCTTCTCTATTTTGGGAGGAAGTGGACCTCGGGGACTTAGACGGGGGTGGACACTGCAGCCTAAATAGACTTCCTGTTTGAACTTCAAACAAACACAGCAGACCGTGTCAGCCCAGGCTTCCGAATGGGAGCGTAGACTTAAGCAGCACACAGGGTTTATCTGACAAAACAAAGCCTGACACATTCACTTCCTCTCTCTCTTCTATTTCGTGAATTTCCAGAAAACACTTAAAATTCACCAAATTAACATTGTTTTGTGTAACTCCCCTGCTCAGCACATCCACACGAGCGCATATCTGAGAGAGATCCCCACAGGGGAACACACCCACCGAGCCCAGCCTCACCCGGATCAGTCGGAACGCCGGCTCGGCTTCCCACAACCCAGGGAATTCCTCTGTGAGATGTTTGCTTTTTTTGTTCTAGCGAGGAAATGAGGGTGAGAGAGGAGGAGGGAGGGGGGGGGGGAGGAGGGGAAGAGGGGGAGCGGGGCGTGCTTAAATTGAATCACCATGGTAACTTCAATAACATTTCTCCCCCACACACACACACACTCACACACACACGCATGCAAGAGGAAATGAATTTCAAAACAGCGTTGGCGCTTCAGCCGTCATTTGTTTTTGACGTTTGCCAAGCGACAGAGACATCATTGGGTTGATAAGGACTCGCTGACAGTTTTGCTCTTCTGTATCGTATTAGGAGCTCAGGAAGGGGAAATGCTAATGTTTCACAGCTCCCAGCAATAAAGAACATTATGAAAGTGTCTTATGCGCTGGATAACCCAATTGTGCGAGGTTGTAGAGGAATGTGCATCCATTTGCTCTCTGTGCTGTTCTGCCCTAAAGTACTAATGTGGAAATGTGGAGGATGCTGTCAGAGGCTGGAGGGACACATTTGACAGGAGGACGACCCAGTGTGTGTGTGTGTGTGTGTGTGTGTGTGTCTCAGGAGGATCCCTTCAAAACCCTGAACTCTGTATCTTCTCATCATCATCTCTGACGCTATCTGATACTTAACTTGCCTCATTTAACACAATAATGATTCAACCTGTTCCTCTGAAAGCTTCACTCTACCTGAGGCTGATCCATCATAACACGCAGCCCGCCGTCCGGACGCTCAGGATCGGACCAGACCCGTGAAGAATCAAGCGGAAAAAACAAAAGAAAATGATGAGCAAGGCATAAAGAAGTGGCTTAAGGGGGAAACGAGCCTGCTGAAGACCACGGCGAGGAAAAGGAAAGGAAAAGGGAGATTTCTACTCGTTTGACTTCAGTGTTCTGGGCCCTGCAGGTTCTGGGCTCTGCAGGTTCTGGGCTCTGCATGTTGAGCTGTGGTGTTTGTGGCAGCAGGCAGCGGGAGAGGACACGCTTGTCGGGGGGGCTCCTCCACTCTGCGGCCCCTTCAGGATCCCCGGTAATGGTCAGCTCCCCCGTCCCTAGCCTTCATTTCTTCAATGTGCCAGCGGACAGTTAAAGTCTAAAGATACCCGACACCATATGTTTCCCCGCTCGGTAATGACTGCTCCTCGCACAGCTTTTATGGCAGCCGGCCTCTGGAGGATCGGTGATCAGGGACCTGTCCGGGCCTCAATTAGAGCTGCCGGGAAGAGCCTTCCTCCCTCACTAACAGCTATTTTACACAATTAACACCTCGTTGTTCCTTTCAGCCGCAAAAAAAAAATAAATGGGCTAGAAAAAATTTGCTACAGAATCAGCAAGACGACGTGAGCGACAATGGACGAGGGAAAACAGAGAGAGAGGGAGAGTGAGAGGGAGACAGGGGGGGGTTGTATGAGACGAAGAAGACCAAAGGCGTGTGGAGTTCACGATCACTTTGCTTGGCTGCACTGTGATTAAAGCGAGGAGTCCCTGGAGAGAGAGGCGGCTCCAGGCCTGCCCAGTCAGTTCTCTGGCTCCCTTGATCTCCCGTGTGTCGCCCACAGATACAAACCCCCCCAACCCTCAGGAAGCACTGCCCCCCCCCCCCCCAGCCCCCCCACCATCTAACAACCCCTCCTCCCTCCCCTGCGTCGGCTAGGCACGATCTCGCCTCAAATTTAGAGGAAGAAGATTTGCTGCCTGGTTCACCCAATTTTTTTCTGAATGCTTTCCTTAAAGATCTGGGCCTCGTCTCGTTCCACGTGAACTCATCAGGCCAGAAGGTTTCAACAAAAGGGTGAACAGTGGGAGAGGGTCCAGTTAAACCTTCATGAGGGCCCCGGGGGGGGTCCGGCCCCCCTGATTGAACCCCCCCCCCCCCCCCTCCTCTGTTAGAAACATTGATAATCACAAACTCGCAACGGCAGAAGCTCCGTAAAAAAAAAGATAGGAAAAGAAAATGTCACTCTCAATCTTAATTAAATTTGCCATTCAGCGGTGTGGCGCTGATCCGTCCGCCCACAGGCCCGATCCCTCCTGTGACCTTTGTTCTCCTGGTCAAGTGACCTTCACTCGTTGTCTGCGCCGCATCTGACAAAGAAGCAAAGTGCCTGAAGGGGGGAGGGAAGAAAGGCCGTGACATTACACACATTTATACGCCGCCGCCGCTCCGATAATTACACCCATACTCACTTAACATGCGTGGCGGGCGGGCCTATCGTTTATCAGACGCCTGACCTCTGGCGTAGGATCGCTTTCTCTGATCTCCACAATTATTCATCTTTTTTTCTTTCTTTTTTTTTCCGCCCCTCCGTCTCTTCCTCTCCGCCATCGGTAGAGACGGGGAAAACCTGTGTGTCTGTGTCTGTGTGTGTGTGTGTGTGTGTGTGTGTGCGTGTGTGCGTGTGTGTAATCTAAACTAGTCCGAGTTGTAAACATCACAGTGTGTTCTGGAGTGAATCACTGATGTTTTCTGTGAGATTTAAATGAATTCCTCTTGGCCCAAAGCTATTCTGTATTATTTCCTGCTCCATAAAAAACACTTATCCTTCCTTTCAGTTGTTCTGCCTGTGGCCCGTCGCCGCTCCACGGGGGGTTTATGGGTGTCACTGTAAATTTGTTGGAGATGGAGGGGGGGGGGGAGTGAATCTTTTCCTAAATCTGGATTAGAGCTCATCCCACACACACACACACACACACACACACAGCAGCTGCTGCCCTAACAACTGGCCGTCCTTAATGATTGTTTCCACAGCGACGGGAGCGCGGGGTTAAACGGAGACACTGTTCTCTTTACACAGGTCTCACTTCCTCTCCTCTCCGTTTCCAGTTCTGTGTGTGTGTGTGTGTGATTCATTTGCAGTGGAGGAACATTCATTCAACCAGACAGCAGCAGCAGGAGAAATACAGAGAGGGAACGTTTTGTTCCAAAGTTCGCCTCTAAATTAGGAACTATTCTACGCAGAGCCCCAATAAAGTTCCTACAAGAAGCTCCAGCCGTGTGAAGAGGCCTCACTGCAGTCAGCTGAGGTATCGCTCTGCATAAAGTCATGTAAGAACACAGAGGTGTGTAAAGACACGTCAGGCGGTGTCTTTACAGGCGTGTAGGTGTTTGTGGGCGGAGCCGGCCGGAGCTGCAGCAGCGTACGCAGTGTAGCTGCAGCCATAAACCTGCAGCTGATGTTTCTGGGTCACTTATCTGCAGGGAGCTACTAACACTGTTCTAACCTGTCAGCTTATTATGTAACACATTGGCCTACTTTACCCTATACAGCCTCGCCGTCTGTAATTTTCCATTGTATTCATGGATATACAGGTGAAACTGACAGCGTTTCTCAGTTAAACTGCTGCAGGTACAAACCAAGAGGCATGAAATGAGCCCGACGCCTTTGATTTCCACCGCACACTGAGACGTGTACACACTCCATTTTCGGGGTTTATCCACGGCCCAGACGAGTGTCATTGTATATTTTGCACTCGGCTTTTCTGAGCAGCTCACACACACACACACACACAGACAGACAGACAGGCAGGCAGGCAGGCAGGCAGGCAGGCAGGCGCTCGACAGAACACAAAGAAACACTGGAGCAAAGGCTGCAGACGCATCAGAAGAGTATCAGAGCTGTGACTGTAGATCCTTTCCTCCTTTTCTCCTCCCGACATGTTGTACTTCTTTCCAGGGCTGGGATTTGGAATTTTTAGGAGTGTGTCGGTGCTGAGCAGGTGCACACACTCGCACAGGAGAGAGTCGCATATTAGTCACGGTAACTATAGCAACGTGTTTACATAGATAGGCCTGTTTCTGTTTGTACATTAGAGAAGTCAGGCAGCCAAAATAAGAATGAAAATAGAGGATAAAGCTAACATCTTCGTTCAAAGCACCGATGTTTGTCTGTAACGTCTTTTAATAAGAAGTAAAGCTTTTGTATTTCTCTACATTTAGGTCATAGCTGGTCATCACGGAGAGAAACGGCTTCCTGAGACATCTCAGAGGCTGAATCCTCCCTGAATCCCCGGAGAGGCGTTTGAGTCTCTCATATCTTTACTGGAAAGGTTACCTCACAATGGGAGTTTCCCATAAAGCACAAGATACAGCACTTAGACACAAAATACCTATAGCCCCCAGGAAGCCGTTAACACACACATTCTGCCACACGGATAGTAAAAAAGAGTGAGAGATGACTCTGGGAGCCCCTGCGTCAGAGAGTCTGTCCTGATCAGCGTGTCCGTCTGCAGCTGCATCAGGGAGGGAGAGGGGGAGAGAGAGAGGGGGAGAGGGAGGCTTTATGTGGCAAAGGTTCTGATTCCATAAGCAGAGATGGAACGTGGGAGTGGGGACGAGCATGGAAATGGAGGTTCAATCAAAAAAGTAGGGATGATACAGGGGGGAAGGGGGGGGTTTGTGATCTAAAGGTAAATATTTGCAGGTCTCTATAAATCATGTGACTTGAAGCGAGCACATAAAGCCATCCATCACAGAGGGAGAAAGGCCTTGTCCAGGTTGAAAGGTCAAAGGGGTGAGTTATGTTAGAAGGTCTCTGCACTCCCGGGGGACAGATTTGACCAGACTCCCCTCCCCACACACACACACACACACACACACACCCCCGAGTGAGACGAGACGAGAGGGTAAGCCGACCGCTTTTCTGTCCGCCTGAACCTCGACCTATAGGTTTCCAGTCTGTTGCTATTGACCATAGAGCTGGGGGAAAAAAAAAAAAGAGAGAGAGCCCCGGCGTCCCCGCGGTAACCTCGCCATCCCTCATCCTGACTGATAGCTCTCTCCGCCGCATCAAGTCTTTTAATCCACACTCACCCTACCTGCTCACCTATATGTCAGAGTGAGAAAGTTGCTCTGTGGCACTTTGCCGCTCCTTCACATCCTCCTGGTCAATATTTCTCATCAGGTTGGGGTTGAGACAAATGACCTCCAGAGCCTCGACCTTGTCTGGGTTATTGGCACGAGGAGACAATGGCAGAATCCAAACAGCCCCGGGCTTCATCTCCGCCCCGCCGCCTCAGACATCCACCTCTTCCTCCATTCATCACTCCTGCTCCTCTCTCTTAATTAGATCATTATTACAGAGCTAAAGGAGGCATTCTGATCATTTACACTTATGCGTAATGATGGAAGTGATGAAGCTGACATTTACAAAATATACAAAATTGGTAAATGATACAAACTGTGTTAACATAACAAGCTGGCATGTAAAGGGTGATTTAAAGATTAATGAGCCTTTAAATTTTTAATTTCCAGCGCGATCGTAATCTCTCCAAGACGCGCTCCCGCTCTCAAACAGAGGGTAACATGGCGTGAACGGAGCACAGATAGGCGCCGCACGCCCACCGTACCGGGGGCCGCCTGCGAGATGATTCGCTCACCGGGAAATATTAGAAATTGAGGAGACTTTAATGAAGCGCCGCCGCTGCTGATGCTGCTGATGCTGCTGATGCTGCTGATGCTGATGCCTAATGAATGCGCTGCACTCTTCCCTTTTTCGGGGAGCATCTCTGGAGGAACGGCCTGGGCATTCCGGGGCGCTGCGCTCTCCCAGCCAGCCGTCTCCTCGGCGTGTCAAACCTTTCCTCTTCCAGTCGGAGTCGACAGTCTCGGCGGGGGGGCAGCGGGGCCAGGTTTGCTTAATCAGCATTTCAAAGCCGATCTGCTGTCAATTATCCTGGGTTGTGTTCCCTTTTGGTCTCTCTCACACAAACACACACACACACACGGGTTTTATTCAACGACAGGGGGATCTAAGGTCAAAGTGCGCTACGTCTGGCGGTGACATCATTCAGCCTGGGAGCCTGTGGCACGATTAAATAGAGAGAGAGAGAGAGACACACACACAGAGAGAGGCAGAAAGACAAAGACGTGAAGTTGATTTCTTCATCCTGTATCTTCTCGTTCCTCTTGCACAAATGATCAGTCGCTATGGAGATCTCTCCCATTGTCTGGTTGCCATAAAGGAGTGTCTTGGAGCCGATGGCCACCGTGGGAGGCATTGATGTGTAGAATACAATTTAAAATTCCATCACTCAGTGTGACCCCCATGTTTTATATCTTTTCCATTAGCTCCAGACGTCATATGAATACCATATGTAAAATTGTTTTCCATTTGTTATGCACACAGAGGGGACAATCTGTACACGGTGCTGCCAGACTGTAGCATAATTCACTATTCACCCCATTGGCTGCTGAATATGAAACATGCGTTCAATATCAAGCCGCTTCTGTCAGGCAGCCAGCCGAGTGTCTGTCGCCCGCTCGGCTGCTTCTCAGGACTTGTAAAGAGAGAAACTTTATGGTTTTAAACTGAGATATTAAGGCAGTAGATCTCATACATTACAGTCAGGGGAGTGTTGGGACTCCTTTGTAATTTCCATATAAACATCTCTGCTTGCCTGGGTTTTTTTTGGGAGCCTCTGGATAATAATCTGCTTCTATAGGTCCACCATGAAGCTCCTGCAGCTTTGGATGGGCTCCAGAAATGTTGGGCTTATTAAACGTCAGACGTGAGGAAAGCCAGGCTGCCGGAGCAAAAACCCCCCGTTCTGTTCTTTGAAGGTGCTTAGGACACAAAATGTGTTTAAAGTCTAATAGGCATTATGGATCCACAGAGCCGGGTTAAGATACAAAAACAATAGATGGAGGCTGAGCTGCTGTGGAGGCGGAAATAATCTTATTAGTTAAGTTCAACCACAGCCAACAAGCAGAATGCCACCAAAATCTAAATGACAGGACAGTTTTATGACAATGGTGGAGGTGTTAGCACAGATACAGGATGTAGAGTCTGCAAATCTGATGTTTAAGGAGTTAGACTGAGTGAGCCTGTGTGTTTAAATGACTTATAGGCAGATATCCAGTATAGATGTGTGATTTGTTTGTCCACCTGAGTCCACTCCAGGTGAGTTTGGAGTCAAAGAGGTGCTGGATGGCTGCAGGCCAATGTGGCTGCTTTGATTGAACCTGGCTCATTCATTAGAGGCTGGTCTGACCAAAACCTCAGAGACCACGTCAGCAGGTGGAGCCACAAAGCCTGGGGGGGGGGTGGGCTTGTCTTTGTGACCTCATCGCTGTGCACCAAAGGCTTAAATGAACCATAACAAGTCTGAAAATGAAGCAAAGGAACAAGTTGAAGTTTAGTTTTGAACATTTTGATAGAACATTGGGACGAACTACCAATAGTTGCCTGTATGTGATTGACGAGTTCACTCAGTGGTGTTATCCAGAGTGGAGGTAATGATGTCATTCGTGTTTGGTGTAATGGTTCTTGTAGAGTCGATGGTCATGTTGTCTCTTGTGGTTTGCGAGACACTCAGAGAGATTTAAGGATACAAAGACGAACAACTGTCAGAGAGCCGCTTGATCATGTAGAGCAGCTCGACAGAGACTTCTGATCTGAACATGTCTGCTTCTCATCGCTTCATTTCAATGCTGCCAATTCACATTTGAACTTTATGGACTTCAGAAACATTCCTTTAGCCTCAAACTGGAGTGTGTAACCCTTCCAGTGAGCGTGCAATCGCTAAGAGATCTCATCTGCTACCAACAAGGCTTCACGCAAAAATCTACTTTTAGGCAATAAGACCATTTTTACCCCCGCAGACAGAAAACCCATCAATCCTACAAAGATAGATCTATATTTCCCAGCATGCCTCAGCAGTCGACTTTACTCAAGATGTTTGGTTCCATCCGTTAAACTTTTTGCCACACGGGGTCATGAAGCTCCCCCCCCCCCCCGCCCCCTCTTATAAAACCCTCTTGTCGTACCACGATAAAAAAAAAAAAAAAAAAAAAAAAAGTCTCCCCCGACACATCGGACCATTTATTTAGCATAAATCTTGCTTAGCCTCTAAACGTGCCGCCAAACTTGTGGAACGCGGCGGCACCGAGCAGATGATGTATGGAACACAAACTGTATTTACCATCTAAATTGCTCCTCCACAACACCAAGATGATGACAAAGATTAATCGGCTAAAGAACTAAATCTCCCGCCCTCCCTCCCTCGCCCCTCCCTCGCCCCCTCCTTCAATACGCTGGCACATCTCAGGCCACACATTTCCAACTTAAAGGCAACATTTGTATTCCTGAGGAGCGTCTCCTCTCGCCTACTTTATGATATTACCGCCAGGAGACTGAGAGGCAAAGGGGGCCGCGGCGGCGTCTCCACGTGTGTGTGGGCTCCCATTCAGCCATCATCCGTTTTCCTCTATCTTTTTATCATTACACGCTCTAATAAATGTGCCCGTGTGCTCTGTGACGCCGCATCATACATCAGACAAAGTGACCCGGGTCAGCGCCGCGCCCGGCCGCCAAGGTTACCGAGGCTCTCGCACACTTTTACCTGCTGTTACTAAGCCGGGGAAAGAATATGTTTCATCTTTTTTTTTTTTGTCAGTTGGAAAATGTTCTATGACAAAGTAATAACCTCTTCTTCTTCCTCCGTCCCTTCCGGGGTTTTTTTTTTCTTCTCTTGAATGTCTAACAATGTGTGTTTTGAGGGAAGCGACAAAGGTGATGGAGCCACAGGGGTTGTGTCGCGGTTGTTTTGATCGGCGCAGGTCGCCATTGTGAAGTGCACTTCAATAGGAACAGCAGGTTGTTCTTCCCACTGTGGCGGCTTTATACCGGGTTATGAGATTATTCTACAGTCGCACACATCAAACACACGCAGCATAATATCACAGGGGCCAGTGTGTGTAGCGTATAAAGGTATGTGTGTGTGTGTGTGTGTGTGTCCCTGCGTACGGAGGATTAAAGAACGTTCAAAGTGGAGTCCAGCCAGCGTGTTTTGGCAGATTTTTCGGAGCACCATATTGTCTTGTCAGAGCGCATAAACACACACACGCGCGCACACACACGCGGGGACACACAGAGAGGAGCACACGCTGACACACACACGCTCGGTCATTTCTGTGTGAGACTGTGTGATTTCTCCACGCCGGCGGTTGAGGCTTGGCAGCGCGTGTCCGGCCGTCTCCCGGCGATCGCTCATCTGAGGCGAGAAAATCAGCGGCGCCCGCTGAAAATCTCCCCCGCGCGCTGATTGGAGCCAGATTGGAACACGGTTTCCCAAATCAGCGGGACGAGCTCCAGTTCAAGCGAAACCCCATTAGGGCCTCTGGATTAACTATGACAGGAAGTGCCGCAAAGAGGAGAGACTGATGTGACACTGTCCGGCGTATAGACACACCCCACGCTCCCAAACCCCCCCTCACACCCCCCCCCCCCCTCCCCCCTACACGTTCAATGGCACCACAGAGGAAGAGCGAGCGGGCGACAGCAAAGACTGCTTGATGTATGGCTGCTTTGAGATATGTGCACTTTCTCTTTTTAATCTGCCAGACATTCGCCACTCGCTGATGGGAATGAATAGTCTGTATGTGTGTGTGTGTGTGTGTGTGTGTGTGTGTGTGTTGAAAGGTGGGGGTACATTGCACCCATGGGAAAGGGTAATGACTGTGCCACTAATAGAGAATCATTATAAACAACTTCAGCAGATCAAAGAAAAGATGTATTCATTGAAGTCCAAGGGACGGATGACCAATAGATCAGCAAGCCTTTCAACAGCTCTCTCTCTCTCTCTCTCTCTCTCTCTCTCTCTCTCTCTCTCTCTCTCCCCACCCTCCCCCCCCCTCAGCAATGCAGCCTCATGTCTCCCACAACCTTATAAACGTCCAAACCCGGGTTTAAGGGGTAAGCTTGTTAACTTTTATAGGTGTGTGTAGGATCACGTCTAATAAATAACAATCGCCGGAGCGTGCATCAGGTGCAGGGAGCCGTACATGGCCAGGTGGCGTTCGCTCCGCCTCTCCCAGACCTCGCCGTTTATGGAATCTGAGCAGGCGAAGGTCAGGACTTTCTCGTGACCGCTTTTTACAAAAGACGGATGAGAAATGAAGCTTTTTCCTTTGAGAAGTCGGAGGACAATGGCGCCTGAAAGACGATATGAAGATGCAGATTGTCTCAAACTCCAGTTGAAGTCAATGGATGACAGCGTGCATGGTTGATTAATTAACAGCATTTTTCTCTTCTTCTCCTGCAGGAGTAAATTCTATCTTTGTCACGATTATGAGGTGGAATGCGGGGCGATACATCACGGTTGCCCAATAGAACGGTGGCACGTTCCCACATGGAGCAGAGAAGTGTGTGTGTGTGTGTGTGTGTGTGTGTGTAGCTGTGATGAATTCCTCCCTGTCAGCCGCTGATTTACAGGTCAGGCCTCCGCACAGGTTGGTTGGAGTTTGTGCATCCGGCGTGTACCGACGCGTCAAAGTGTGTGAAAGCGCCCGCGGCCCTTTTTCATCCGCCCGATTAGTTTGTGCGAGTGCGTGTGTTTGTCGAGGCGTGCCCCCGTGTGTGTGTGCGTACGTGTGTGTGTGTGTGTGTGTGTGTGTGTGTGTGTGTGTTTGAGAACGTCGGCGCTGGCCAGGCAAATGTTTGTTTCTTCGCTCGTTACTTTGGATCTCTTGATTACCAAGCGGCTGGTTTCCAAAGAGCTCAACCAGAGAGTGATTTGGTTTTCTTCTCCTGTCTGAATACAACTGGAACCATTACTGTTAATTACTTAATTATGGAGATAAGAAAATGGCAGTGAACAAATTTGGCAACGATTAATGGAAAGTCTGACATTTCTCTCTCTCTCTCTCTCTCTCTCTCTCTCTCTCTCTCTCTCTCTCTCTCTCTCTCTCTCTCTCTCTCTCTCTCTCTCTCTCGGGGCCTCGGCACTTTTAGATTTTGCATTCAAATGTGATCCGTGTCCAAATCTGTTAACCAGATAAGGAAAAAAAAAAGCAACATTCATTCAATGTGCAAATTCTCCCAGCATGCACCTGGATCTGTAGGTGGTCTAACTCATTTTGTGATCAGATCCCAATCAGTTTAAATACAGTATGTACAGCTGGGACGCGTTAATAATTCATTTGAATCAGAAGTTGCGACTTTTTTAACTGAAATTTGATCACAAACCCCCCCCCCCCCCCACACACACACACACACACACACACACACACTCGTCTATAGTCACATTTTGAATTGTCCCGGCGTCATATCTCTATTGACGCCTCCATCGTGGCTCTTTTTGTCTTTTGTTCCTGCCCATTAACATTCAATAGCAAAAGCAGGGGCGCACATGAATAGGGACCATGGATTCATCATGTTTCCTCTCTCTCTCTCTCTCTCTCTTCCCTCATGAATTATGGAGCGCCTCCCCCGGTACATTTAGTGGAGCTGCTAGTAAATTAAATGCAGTGTGCCTCCGTGCCACACAGGAGCCAAGCACAGGCGAGGGAGGGAGGGAGGGAGGGAGGGGGGGGGAAGGGGGCCGTATTAGCCTGCACTGTGGTGGCCAAAACATTTATACAGCCCCCCGTCTCCCCCCCTGTGTTTAAAAGCAGCATAACCTCTCTCAAAAGGAAACTGAAATTGCGTTTACAGCTCAGAATGTCACAGTGTCGTTTCCCTTCCCGCTCTGCCATGACATCACTGGCAGCAGGCAGCGGGACCTGACCTCACTCATGCAGTCAGACTGGAATGATGTAAGCATGATATTAGCTCATAATAGCCACTATTTACCAGGATTGAGTGTTGTGTAATGCAATCTGTGGCTCTGGAGCCTTAAGGCAAAGACGAGAAGTTATGAGTGACATTTTAAAAACGCAGTGTTTCAGACGTTTCATCCTCCTGTGCTTGTCACACACAGACTTCACACACACAGCTCTATATTTCTCTCCTGAAGCAGCCGTGAATGGAGGGGGGGTTTGCTGCCCCCCCTCCCCCCCCCTCTTGCCCCACTGATTTATTGTGCTATGGTAGTAAAATGGCAGACTAGGATAACATGGGTGGTAATAAATGGCTATAAGACAGCGACTAGCAGCTGTTAATGCTGCAGCCATTAGACTGAAAAATGAAAGGCGCCAGTGATTTTGTCAGATTTATACTTTTTCCTCCTCGACATACGTTATGGCTCTTTGTGGTTCAGCGGCGATCCGATGTATGAAGAGGAGACGTGTCACAACGCAGACATGTTTTTATTTATTTACTGATTTTTTTTGCCTATTTTACACGTCTTAAAATCCTTACTATTTAGAATAAAGAGATTGTTAAAGGAGTGAGATTGAAACACAGAGGCTGGTGTAGTTTTTGCCTAAGCAGCCCGGTGGAGCGTCGCCTCAGATCCGTCCCCTCACCTCCGTCCTCTGCTTTCCAGACGGCTGGGCCCGTATTGGTATGCAGCGTGGCAGAGGACACGGAGGATCAATCCCTGCAGACGGGAAATGGAAGAGCTGTAATTATGAGGGGATTGTCTAAAGTACATTTGGCTTTGTACACACCATTTCATGCTAAACGTCTTGATATATGAGTTGAATTACAACCAGATTCTGAGCGCTGTGACAGTTTAAAGGAGAAGGCTGTACTGTCCTTCTTCCCTTTGCAGAAATACAGTCTCTTAAAACACAACAAAGGCTCCCAGCTGTCAGAAATCTATCTAATAGTATTGAAACATGAGGAAATGCATGAGGAACCAGCAGAGCTAATGTGAGCCACACAAACAGAACGCTGTGACACTGCGGGCCCGTCTACTCGCTGCGTTACGATGCGATCCGTATCCAGGCGTGTTATCCAGATAAGGGACACACACACACACACGCGGCCGCTGCTCAGTCACAACGCCACAAACCTACAAATGCAATCTGCACAGACGTCAGCCGACTCTGCGTCCTGCCTTAATAACTTTATTCTGAACTGAGATTTTGCCATAAACGGAGTCAGCATGATCCACATCACACACACACACACACATTCTGTACATTAGTGTGATGTGTGTGTGATGGCTCTCGGGCACGTATAGAGCTTCAGCACTGCAGACTTCTTACTTTGACCAAATCAGTGTTGATATTCAGAGACTTTGTTGGAGAATGAAACAGATGAAGAGTCGCCTCCCTCTCTGTTTCGCTGTAGTGAAGCCGTCATTTCCACACTTTGTGCGGAGATAAGGCGGCGTTATCTGAGCGTATCTACAGCAACAGAAGCATCAGAGCGGCTTTGATGTTTACTGTGTGGTGCCAAATAGAAAACAAAGTCCATGCCAGCGTCTTTAATGATGAATGAAAACAGTGTTTTCTTTCAGAGAGGCTTTTCATAGGGCAGATAGGGAAGAGTTAGACGATCTCCATGCATTGATTAAAGGCTGTCAATGATGGTGAAATGGGCTGGATAACATTTGCAAAAATGGTCTTTGAGAGCTGACTCTGAAAGCAGACGTTGGCCTTTCATCTTGGCATCTGTGTGAGCCCATTACGGAGTTTCTGTGAGGAATAATGACGCTGGTTTCCAGTATGATGAGCACTTTTTAAGTGGACCTCATTCTTCATGACCTACATCCATTGTCTTACCCCGTCAGCAGAGTGGAGAGGACGGCCATTCATGTCCCTCACCAGATACAGACTCAGGGATATTTTTTGGCAGGAAGCACAACGACACTGTCTGCTATGAAGCGCCGGATTCATATGAATATTTATGGATCATAGTGGGAGTTAAAGCATGTGAGGTAATTACATTACAGAGGGACGGGAGAGAGAATGAACGTGAGTCACAGCATATTCTTAACTCTCTTGTACAAATTGCTTCTTGTAGAGATATTTAAAGCCGCCTTGGACCCACGAGCGCGTCGGGGAAGTGTACAATTCACTCGTAGCCAAGTTGAGCCATCGGGCCGCTGGTGCCGCTCAGCCTCCAGGTCGTTCCAGCTGTCTCCGCAACAGCAAAAGTAAATATTGTTGGTCGGTGGGCCGCATGCACATATACAGTAACGCCATCCTTTGTGCGCGAGGTGTTTTCCTTTGACAGGATAATGTTGCGTTTGTGCGGATCATTGCCGATGATGCTCATACAATTCAAGAGCAGAGAGGGAAAATCATCACCGCAAACTTCCCTCTAATGCTCCCCATTACTTTATAATGACGCCAAGTGTTCAATTTCACAGTGGTGGCATGAATGTGTAATTACCACATATAGATTTCCCAGTGTTTCCTGATTGCAGGAGAAACACACTGTACACACTACCGCCTCGGGTCCAATAACCAGATGTGGAATAGTCTCCAGCTTGCCAGCAGCATCCCTCCCAAATGAGCTTCACTCGGCTCCGATGGGAAGCGTTTTCCAGTTAGCTGTCTTGCAGCGATCAATACTCCACCTCCTCCCATAATGTTCAGAGAAACCTAAACTTCTAATGAGGGACTTTTGTAGCCATGTTCCCCGAGCCCCGTAATGCATGCGGTCAATACAAGGAGAGGATCTGCTGGATGAACCGGAGAGGTAAGAGAGGCAGAGGGAGAGGATGACAGTGTTCAATAATAAAGCCCCAGCAGCCCCGGCAGTCTGGACCTGACCCAGATAGAGTTTACCTCAAACTGTCTCAGCACACTATCTCTGATTTTCATCCCACTAGATAAAGGGCTTTGCTTTTCTTAATCCACACTGAGGGATAAAGCACATTATGCCCCGCCGCCTATTTGTCAAATCCAAATTCGATTTTTTTTGGAAAAGGTTAATGGCTACGCTCGCAAAAATCCAAGGCAAAATGTTCAGTATGAGGCCTTTCTGATCACAAATGGGCTAACATTTGTGGCCCAGGTTTGGATGCTTCATGATGACCTTTGTCAGAAAAGAGCTGATTAAACAGAAGTCGATGCGACGGGCAGACAATGCAGTTTTCAGCGAGATGAAGGCCGAGTCCATAACTCTCCTCGCTGCAAAAACTTCGCCCTGCACATCTGCAGCTGCCGGCCAAAACAATGTTTCCCTCCGATGCTATCAAAGCACAAGATTCCATGTAAACATTTAGGTTGGAAAGCTTTTACCTCACTCAGCTTTAACCCAGCAGGGTGTGAGGATCCCGGCCCGCTTCTTCTGCATTCTGCCTGTTTTTTTACTCCATATTACACAATTTAAAATGAAAGTTTCCCCGCACTGATGCCACCGGTTGTGCCTCTCCTTTGTTTCAGTAAAGGTGGCTCATTACCGTGCCGTCACCAGCTAATAGAGATTATCTCAGCGCACCTCAGAGAGCGTCCTCTTCCTCAGAATAAATGAGGAATTAAGAGCATCTTCAGACGAAGGTTCCCCCATAGTTGTAAATGTTAAGCTGAGTTTAATGCAGCCAGGTTGATACATTTTGCAGGTCTTAGCGTATTAAAAAGAGATTTAAATGAGCTCTGTTGATCAAACTGCAGGAAGCCTTTGTTCTCCAGCCCCCATGATTTATTCAGAGACGCTGCACTTGGACCATCACTATTTTCTCTCTGTCGTGTTACGGGCGTGCGTGCGTGCGTCGACGGGATTCATTTGTGCAGAGAAATGCCATCTGGCTCCGGCAACAAAAGCGCCGTTAGAAAAGACACGTCGTTCACCACGAGGGAGGAATTATATCTGTGTGTGTGCGTGTGTGCGTGTGTGTGTGTGGGTGGGTAGGTGCAGCGTCTGACTCTTGACCCCGGCGTTGTGAAAACGGGCCGCAGATAAATCCTAATGTTTTGAAATAACCTGCCACCTCTCAGACGTGTAAACAATCAGAGGACAGAAGTCAATACCATGTGACACGCCCGCCCGCCCGCTCGCTCGCTCGCTCGCTCGCTGCTTTGCCTGGAAAAAAACGATTGCAAGGTCAGATTTCCTCCATTGCCTGAATAAGTATTTCCCACCGACGCAGAAACCTTTCTTGTCTAAATGTGAGCGTTATGCCGAGTGTCAGGTTCACACTCTGAAGAACGGCACAGAGAGCTGAATAAGCTGAATGCAGAGGCTGGTGAAGCGGCGGTGGTAATTGTCTCTGCAGCAGTTCAGGGCTTTTAGAAGCTGCTATGTGACACATATACAGCACATCAGTCTCCTGTCACTCTTCAATGCAATATATGGTGTAAGGAAGCTCCTTTTTCTTGCCGCCTGGGTTATTACTCTCCGCTTGGCCGCCTGCCACTGGTCTGTGTAAACCGCAGTTGTCCTTGCTGATGTACTTTGCTATTTGGTGTACAAACAAAAGTGACAAATACCCTCAAGTCCAAAAAGGGCCATTATCTACTGCTTCTTATGCGGCGTGGCATCCGTCTTTTTACGACCACATTATGTGTACTCACATGAAACATGTTTGAGTGAGGAATGATGAATTGCATTCAATAGGAAATGGATGTGCTGAAATATGGCAAGGACAAACAATACGGCGCTGGCTGCTATTGAAATTTTAAATCATTAATGTGGGGCTATGTTCGCTCAGCGTTACGATCCATCACATGTGCCCTGGGACTCATTGATTATAAAAACAAGATTATTGGTGTCTAAATGGCAGCGTACACAACATTAGATCTAAATACAGAGAGGCCGTGCTGTGACGCTGAGAGGAGATTAGGAACCCGGGACTTCTGGGAACGTTGCGTAAGTTAAGTTAGCGGTTCATGTGCAGTTCATGTGTCGCCACATCGGGGAGGAAGAAGGCTCATTACGTTTAGATGTGTGTGTGTGCTCGCAACAGGAGGACAGGAAACATAGAAACCCCAAAGTTACCTAACCCTAACCCTTTCTCTGGCAGGTGAGAAGAAGCTGTATTATTAATTGCTTTACAGTTAAATTCCATTCAGTGGACTTTAAAGGAATTAATTGTTGTGTTTTCAGGTCACATTTCTTTATTTAGGCCTCCATGTTCAGAGACGGAGCCCCTCGTGTTTTACCTTCCTTTACTCTGGAGTCACGCACCGTCTTCTTCTGCTTCTCTGCACCCATAAGAGAAAGTTGAGATGAAGTTCAATAAATGCTCTGAGATATCAGACTAATGACTGTGTAGCAGCCAATTTATATGGCTGACCTGATTTGGATTTGGTCATTAGAGACACACACACAGAAGAGTATGAGCACTGCAGCTCTCACTCAACCATGTTTACAAGGTAGAACAAGCTTTTCTCATTTGTGACCTTTCTGGCAAAAGAGAAGTTTCAGAGTCTCAGGGATGAAACTCAGAGAAGTGGAACATCTCTGCATCAAAGGAGCTTATTGATGCAGTGAGATCATCTTCATCTTCTCAAACTTAAATTATCCTCTTTGATACGTGAACAAAATGATCCATGTAACCACAGCAACAGTTCTTACAATGTAACTGTTGACTGTGACTCCTTGACCCCCGTTTGCTCCTTCAGACCCCTGGACTTCATGCTGAGGTCGCAGCGTCTAAGTATTGAGTCCGGTTGAGGAGGAAACTCCTGAGGATGACAGGGTTGACAAAAATCAGACGAGTGTGTGTCCCATGGGAGACTTTCAATAGGTAACATGTGGTTAGGATCTGGGTAACGATCTGGATCTGCTGGTCAGAGATGCATCTGTGTATTGATCCTGGCACAGCAGGAGCTCCTAATAAGCCTACAGATATGCAGCTACTAGTGTCACCTAGCTGACTGCTGATTCAGGAGATCCAGGCGTCTACAGGCTACAGAAGGAATCGACTTTCATTAGAAAAGACAAATGTACACAGAAATCCATGTTTTGGGTGTTGACCATTGAGCGGTTTCGGAAGTAGTTTGGAGGTGTTTCCTGTATGTCGGCATTCACACTGCCCCCTAGTGGAGACAGTATTAAATCCTCCATATTCCAGATTACTTTAAGTACCTGGTGAGGTTCAGACCTGATGTGGACTTTGCCAAAGTAGTTGATTCGCCAATGTTGATTGTGAAACCGAAGCACCTTCTTCTTGTCAACTTAACGTTTTTGACGAATGCCCTGACCAAACTCCTGTATGTGCGTTTGCTACGTTCATCTGCAAACTTAATGGCGCTCGGAGAAGCTCGCTCACCATTTTCATTAAGATCGCGCTCGTGTATCAGCAGGTAATTTGAAATAACCACGGTGGGAATCAGAACAAGCAAGAGTTCAATCTCATTTGAACCTCCCTGGGCTGAGCCTGGTTTCCTTCACACACACACACACACACACACGCCCACTCTCACATACATACACACACACACACGCTCACCCTCCTCCATTAATTTAATTGTGACAAATGCAGTAAGATGAGAGGCAGCGGCGTGATGTAACCGGGTCGAAGCGAGCGGAGCGGCGTGCGTCACGGACATGACAAGTTTGTGCATGCCCAGATGACTGAAGTCAGATGAGTGCTGTGATGGACGGGCAGGGGGCTGTGAACATAAACACAAATGAGCACAAACTGTTCTCTTCTCATTATTAGTCCGTGGTAATCCCTCTAACTTCAGAAAGTGCTTCAACGTCAGCAAGATAACCAATCTCTGACAGAATTACCAGGCTGGTTACATCTAATGCTCCCTCCTTAAAATGATGGAGTGGTGGGATTCCAGCGTCTGCTATCAGCTTCTCTCTCCTGGTGCCAGCTTTCCTTTCTCTGGGTCTGAATTATTCCTACAAATTCCGACTCCATAATAAATGAGAAAGTGTGAGCGGGCTGGATTGGCACCCTATGGCTAATGAGTAACCGCTGCTGAAGACATCTGCATCGGGGCGTACACGGCGTAACAGTGGGATGAGATGGCTGGGTGGGGATGCAGGGTGGGAGAGGATTGAGCTGTGTTTGCATGTTGGGCGGGTGCTGCGCTGCCTCATTAGGCTACATTCTACAGGAAAATAAAACCCGGGGCCATAGCGAGGCGGTTCAGTCCCGCTGGATCCTTGCTTTTCATCCGAAATGAATTTGAGCTCATATTGGACATAAACAGGGACACACGTGTGCGTGGAAAGAAGCTGCGTTTGTTCTCCGTCCACAGGAGGAGACAGAGCTTGTGTGTCTCTCTCTCTTTGTCTGGTCTCTCTCTCTCCCTGCTCCGTACCGACTCTTATTAGAAAGCTTAATTGCGTTGTTTTCTGCGGTATATACAATAAACCTCACTGACATTTATTATAAGGGGGTTCTCCGGACAACTACAAAACTATATCGTCTACATACAAATAATATTGCACCTGCGGGGTGTCATACAATTTTAATTCCACCCTATATTGTTTGTATTATGGAGCAGTACTTACCTTTGGGGCATGTTCAATGAAACCAGTCCTTGTAAGTCATTCAGTGAGAAGCTTACTCATTCCTATGCTAATATTATGGGTTAATATTTGTTCCTCTGATTTGCAATAACCCAAAGTCCACCTCCTCTATTAGGCCCGATGAATAATGCACAATGCTTATACAATGTTTAGAAATGCATATCTTTGGAGATGAGAATCCCGCCCAACCTTGGGTGACTTAATAGGGAGGTAGGACTCTCAGGAGGATGTAAAAGAATCTGAGCAAAGTCCAGCAAACACCCCATCCTGGGTCCAGGTCCGTGTTAGTGTTGGAGCTCAATACTGAGGGTTTACAACATTGAAAATACGGTGTTTGTACCCAGAAGAATGATATTTTATTCCTGTTTAACGAGGTAATCCTGGAGGTCCTCATGCATTTCTCAATGGCGTCGGTGTTTTTCTGTGACCTGACTTAACTAATCAGGTCTTCTCGGCCAGGTTGTCCCAGAGCCTGGAGGCCCTGTCAGCTCGGGCTCAGTCACCCCTGGTCTTTAGCCCGGCTCGTGCTACTGAGGCCCCTGGGCATTGACGTGCTTTAAAAAAATGTTCATGGAAATTTGACAATCAATCCTGGCAGAACAGGCAGCCGGCGTGGAAAGGCTTAAACCCGGAGTAAAGGGATCTCTTCCTAGCCCGGTAGCCGAGTTCTAGACGACTTGGCAGGAAAGATTATGGAGACAAATAAAACAACAGAGACATTAGGGTGCCTGTTGGGAGATGCGCTGGTGGCAATGACAAGGGTTTGGATTTAGCAGGGAAGGTCTTCTGCGTCTTAATTTGAATTCCATCATGTATAAGCGGAGCTGTAGTGATCTCAGCCTGACAGTAAAGTTGATAGATCTCATGGGGACGTGGAGATCAGTGAGTCACTGTTCTGTACGGCACTGACAGCATCCAGACTGAAGCAGTGACTCATATATATATTATCAACCACATCATTAGGATCTGCTCGTATTCAGGAGCTCGGTTGATTCCTTGCATGAAAGGCGGCGTTATATTTTCCTTAAAAGAGGCCGAACAATGAATTTAATATACATTATGCATGCATGGTGCAAATATGCAAAGAAAGAAAAAAAGATAGAGGAGGGAAAAAAAGGACAAATGGAATCTAATTCCTCCAGGAGAACTTGTGTTGCATTCTATTAAGTGGAGTGGTAGAGGCTGTAATATGTGACACCCTATCAACTACTTCCTGCCGAGCAGAGCAAAAGAACTGATTTAATGTGTCCAAATGGGAGCGGCTGACAGGAGAAATGGCAGCAGTTTGGATCTATGGAGGACTGAGCCGCTCGCACGTTCTCATTAAAGACGGATACAAACAGTCTGGAGGCAGAGACACCAGGGGGCAGAACGCCTCGTAAACTGATCGATATTTGGGATTAAACCCCCGTATTCGTCACAAGCAGAGAAGAGGAGTTTAACACAGACGTACCTTGTTTCACCTTGTTGTCAGATTTCATTCAACACCGTGACCTTGGGCACTATTACGCAGTTAGTTTGTGTCCAGTGAAAACATGCAAACCCCCGGTGTCCTACATCTGTCTGTCCACACCTGTCTGTCTGTAGAATCCTCTAACTAATTGTTACATTTAACAATGAGGTCATTGGTGTTGTCTGTTGTAAGTTTTGTCTTGGTGACTCATAGAGTGTTGGACCTTATTGGCAGGTTTATGGAGGTTAACCTGATGAATGATACAGGACTGAGGAATGAGGTTGATCTATCTTCATACCACATGTAGACACATCTCTGAACTCATTCTGTTGGAGCTCAGGTTCCCAAATATTAAAGTTTTTATTCTTATTGTTTGTAGCTTTCTAGTTTATCCACATTGGCCCTTTGTTATTATTCTTACAGATTAAATTATTATGCTTTCACAATTAAAATCCAATAAACAATCCGTTTTCGAACTCAGGTGATTCGTGGCTCCACTATACCCCCCTACACACACACACACACACACACACACACACACACACATTCCCCAGCCCACGTCCCTGACATTCCTGCTCTTGCTCCCTATCTCCGTTTGTCTGATGCATGTTTTCATCAGCTCCCTGCATGTTTACATCACCTATACGTCTCTCGGGCAGTGAGGGGTCGACTGTTTAGGATCAGCTAAGATACTCCGACACGTACGCACGCTCCCAAAAAGAAACGCATTCCACCCCCGTCTCCTCCAAAGGATACCCATCTGCCCCGCAGCCAAATTCCAGCCGTGGTTTCTGGGAACATATCAGCGGGCTTTGGAGAGGCTCCCCTGACAGGGCCGGACCCCCCTCCCCCCCCCCCCCCCCCCCCCCCCCCCCAACGGGGCCCAAACGCTACAAATTATTGAGGGAGCAGACAGTGAAGTCTTTCTTTGAACCCCCTGACAGGTACCACTGGGCTATTATCAAGATGTTAATGGAGGAGACGGAGCTGGTTGACACAACGGGGAGTGCGAGGGTTTCCGAGGTGCACGTCTTCAGCGGGAATGAACGGATAGAGAGTGTGTGTGTGTGTGTGTTACATCAGCCCTGTGTTGACATTATATCATCTGGAATATTCAGTAAAGACAGAAGCACTTAGGATCAAAAATGAGAGATACAGGGTAGATTGTTGTGTTGTACAATGAGGGAGTGTGTGATCAACAAGATGTTTAAGTTTTGGTAGGAAAGTGTGTGTTTGTATGTGTGTGTGTGTGTGTGGGGGGGGGGGAGATTAAGGGAGAGCTCAAGAGACGATGTGAATGAGATTCAACATTCTTCCCAACTCTATCAAGCAGGCCTGAGAAGATGTCAGAGTGTGTGCCTGAGGCTGCTCTGGCGTAGTTAATTCTTATCTCACAGATGAACCCTCTGGGCTCTGTCCTGGCAACCATCAACCAGAGCCAAGCCTCAGAGCAGAGCCTCTAATGAATGAAGTGCAGATGAAGAGTACAAACCATAACCTGCCCTCCCCCTCACACACACACACACACACACACACACACGTTAGGCAGCTTAATATGTAGCAATGAGGCAACAATAAAACAGCATTTATAATCTATAAAACCCAAACTACAGGCGACCAGGACAATGTGTGGATGATTGAGCATGATTGTTTAAACGTTTATTGTTTGTAAAATTTTATAAGCCGTTTGTTCTCTGTGTTTCTTCAGGCGACTGGTGTGTGGGGTCCTATTAAGTACATAAATTAAATCTTACATTTTCAAAATAAAAGCCTGGCCGAGCATTAATATAAAACAGTAACAGGAAGATAACAGAACGAGCAGCTGAGCTTGGTTTGTGAGTTTGTTTTTGGTGTATTTTTTTAAATTTGTGTGTTTTATAAACCTAAACCCTGAGTAGAAAGTTTAGAAAACTAAAGTATAGTGCTGAAGACTAAGGTTGTTTTGATAGAGGTGGTTTTAAACAGTGGTTCTCAAACTGTGGTGTGTGTTCTGTCAGTGCTACTTGATGTCTCTGGAACTTTCTGCAGAATCAAATCAATTTATATTTGTAGAAATTCTCTTTTTTGTGGTAAATTATTCAATGGGTTTGATTCATTTTTTTCACACACACACACACACACACACCCACACACATACACACACACCCACACACACAGCCTGAAATGCATGCACATCTTGTTTGCATGCGTTGCAGCACGTCAGCTCCTGTTGCACGCTAAAGGAAGGAGACGATGAAATCATTTCCTGTTATCGCCACACTGTTTGGTTTCCTGGCAACGCATGTATGACATTGGAGAGGACGACTTCTAAGCGACACTTTGATTCTCGAACGGCGTCCCCTAATCAGCCACATCACAGGCCGAGGATGAAATGTTAGACTAACTATTTATTCATAATGAAAGTGCCCTGTCAAGCCAGACGCTCCTATTGATTGACATAATGAAACATTTTGTCTGTAAACATGAGAGTCTCAGACAAATCAATCAGTCCTGATGTTTGTTAATCACGGATATCTGACATCGGTGGCTTTTGTTGTGATCATATTTGCATCAGCGAGTTTGTGCGGCACGTTTTCGCCCCAAAGCGTTAAAAGTGGGGAAGCCACCAGCAACACGCTTCACTGGTGCACGAGTCGTACATGATCCAATCTACGCTCAATGACAAGAGTCTCCACATTCATGTGAAGTCTAACATAGTGAATCTATAGCCAGTATATCAATATTCTCTATCTGGAGCCAGTGTAAACATTGCAGAGGATCAATGCATTCAGCCTCAAGCCCCGGGATGTTCTATTAACACTTTCACACACAGCCATTTAAATCAGCAGCGCCCATCGATTCACAGCCGTGCACTGTGTTTCCATAATAGTTTAGCTTTTATAACTGGAATGTAACTATGGATAACGCAGCAACAGTCTGTTCCAAAGGGCCAGGTTGATGGAACATTGAATTACCAGAAAGAACAAAAGAGAAGAGAAGAACTTGTGAATGAAGAAAATACAAATAGGAGCAAAAGTAAAGATAGAAGTATTAGAGTCAAAAACAATTATTCTGCAGTCAAATAGGAAACTGACTGATGTGATAATGATCTTAATAATCACAATCAGAAATCTTGTAAACACATTAGACCCAAACCACATGAATCTGTGTGTGCGCCCTCCCCCTGGGCTGTGATTGGTCCAGATGTCACACGGCCCACGGGGCCACAGGGCACAGAGTTTAACCGCTGACTTGAGCGGCCATGTGATAGTTTGGCTCGATTACAGCCCGGGGGGGGGGACGCATCAGAAGTTTAAGGGACAAACGTTCTCAGCCATGTGACATTTGGACCAATCACAGTCAAGAGGAGGCATGTTCAGAGTTAGAACAGGCAAAATGAAGAGTTCACCTGAGGGGCCCTGCATCACCGCGTGTTGAGTCCTGTAAGATGTCTCAGTGTGAAGTATAGTGAGGCGGCGGGGGGGGGGGGGGCCTGAAGACGATGTCAGCAAGAGACATCCTACAGCTTATAAATGACCAATAACTCTAGTGTGAGATGAGTCATGCTGCCACGAAGGCCACACAAGCTGGAGGAAGACATTACACATGCTGATTGTGTGACAGACCAGGAAGCAGGTTTGCTGAAGCCGAAGAACAATACCAGAGGCTAAAACAATAGACATCCACTCTATAAAAACACCGACCTGACTGTTCCTCTGGACTTCAGTTTCTGTTTGTTCCTCCATCATTCCTTGTGAGCGGTAATTGCTTAGCGAAACATCCTGTTTTGAGTTACCTAACTCAATAGAGGCGCTGCTGCAATAAACAATAAGAATATTTCCTAAGCTGTGTAATGACAAGAAAGGCAGGGAAATGGCTTGTGACAGGAACAGAATGTGGCAACTGGAAGAGATGTGGCCCAACGTGGTTTCAGCCGTTGTACAACATCGTATTTTATCCAAAGTAAGAGGTCAAACTGACACGGCACCTTGTTTCTGCTGCTGTAAAGCTGACAGCTCCAAAAGGACGCCGCGGATGAAGTGATAAGATTCCAACGGGGCAGAAAAAGCGTAATTTATGCCAAGAACCGGCTCGCAGGGTGAGGCGGGTCAGGGAGAAAATGGTGGCCAAGGTTGTTGTAAGAGCAGATTAAGTGTCCAGACACAACCTGTCAGTGGAAATACAGCCTGAACTGTGGGAGCTGGGAGCCGAGCCAGGGAGGGAAGCAGCAAGTCTGCTCTCTGTGAACAAACACAGGTGAAAGAAGCAGACGTGCAGGGAGAATAATAGAGATACTGAAAACAGGAAATGATGTAAGGCGGCAGGTGCTGCTTCCTGACGCTGGGACATGAGGATGGAGAAGAGAGGGGGCTGGGGATTTAGGGGAGCAGATGGTAATTCTTTGGCAGTGGAGGGATGCAGGGCCGAGCGAGCGAAGATACAAGAAGAATGGGTGAAGGAGTGCGAGCGGAGCAGGAAGGATGTAGGTGGGTCCCGAGGGGAGAATGAGGTAGTGAGGTTATCCACCGGCTGAGCTGGGTGGTGCCCCTGCACAGCCTGGAACCATATGAGGTGAGCAGGGGAGGGTCAGAGAGAGAGAGCGGCAGGGCGTGCAAGTGCAGCAGATTGAAATCATGTGGTGGAGAGAAACGAAGGGGAAGAGGAAGAGGAAGAGCTATATAAAGAGACGGGTTGTGAAACGGGTTCATGTTATGTCCAGGGCGAGGGTTTGTGAGGTTTGTGAGGTTTGTGTTGCTCTCATTAGACGCCGAGTCGTTAACGTGATCCAAGAGTTTCTCCTTTTGCGTTTGCACCTTTTTCCCTTCTTCTTGAGGAATCGCTTGTTTAAAGTTCCTAATGAGACGGTGAGTCGCACAACAAGCAGGTGTGTGTGAAGCAGCGCGGGCGGGCGGGCGGGCGAAGGGGGGGTGTTTCAGGTTTCACATCTACTTCGCCCCACAAAAAGAAAGAGAGAGAAAGAAACAGAGAGAGAGAGAGAATGAAACACCGCAGGATAAATCCTAGAAATAGATTTGGGCTCAAAGTGGCAGACTCCAAGCTGTTTCTCTTTGCCATACGGCAGCTGTCTTCAAACGTCTGGGATGACACAGCACGCATCCTGTTTATTGACTAGCAGCAGGAAACGCTTTCAATGCTAACAATGTGCACTACTTACATGTCTCCTCGCTTTGACTCGTCCCTCCCCAAACGGGGGGGAGAGAAATGTTAACTGGGAGAACGAACGGAGCGGCGGCGGCGAGGGAAAGCCTCTGCATCAATATTCATTCATGCAGAACATGCGTCGCCGAGCAGAAAACGGAGACGGTGATGAGCGCTGCATTTATTTGTCATTTACCTCCCGGAATGCTAATATAATGAAGCCTGCGCGGCAAAAGAACACAACCCCAGTCTGCATGAATACTGATTCTGTGTTTTCGAAAACGCACACTGAGACCACAAACGCCGCCTTTGGCTTCCTTTGCCTTGCGAGGACACTTAAGTGATAATAGTGGGCCACATTTTCCTTTAAGGCAGTGACGAGAAAATTCTATTATTCTATCAGCATAAGGTTATTACATTATGTGTTCCTTAGGTACTTCAATAAGCAATAAATCTGCAGCAGGGCATCGGTGAAGGTAAAGCACATCCGGCTTTATTGATGGTATTTCTGAAACGGCCTGACAGTCATGTCTGTCATTACAGAGCAGATGAGCTCCTCTAACTACAAACCCAGCAGCCGACGATCACCCGGAATGATTGATCGCTTTTAAAGGGCCTTCATTAGGACATCGGGGCCTAGATTCTTACTTTTGATGGTGAACGTCTGCCGCCTCTCCGCTCCAGCAGCCACAGTGAAGATGACCCAATGATGTGAGAAGGGATAATGGGACAAAACGGGCCGAGTTGTCGTTCGCTTAGATGTATTTTTTCACTTAAAATGAGCCCCGGCCGTCTGGGCAGGCGTGGCGGTGGCTCCTGCGTGAGGCGTTCAGGCGTTCGTGTTGCACAGAAGCACTGAGGCCTGAGCAGGATGGCAGGTTTAGGATGTGTTTATATACAGCACAGGACAGGAGAGGAGAGGAGAGGAGAGGAGAGGAGAGGAGAGGAGAGGAGAGGAGAGCGGGGCTGTGCGGTGGAGGTTAGTACCACACAGTGTCAACAGCAGGACCGCCTAATAGCTTGTTTACTGGAGAGAGGGAGAGAGAGAGAGACAGAGAGAGAGCAAGGAAGGGAGTGAGAGAGAGTGAGAGAGTGAGTCAGGTCTCCAGAGGTTACGCCGGGACTCTGGGATTGTCTGCGTCATCTCAGCCGTAATGGGGCTTTCAAGTTGAGCTACGGCACTATAGAGGAAAACTGGAAAACCGACAATGACCCAAGGGTGCAGGCCTGTGTGTGTGTGTGTGGGGGGGGCTGAGTCGGAATATGGGCGAGGCCTTGACACCTGCTTTGGAACAGGAAATTGGATGTGAATGGAGCCACGATTGTCTCTGAAATTTCCTACCATTTTTATTTTTTTGTATTTTGATGTCATTACGATTGAATTTGAGCTCTTTGACGGGGAAATTCCAAACCTCAGATCCCCGAGTGTGTTTCTCTGCTTTATGTGAAAGACAAAGACCAACCACGGCTGGAATTTAGGAATATCTCTATTCTCCCCCCCTCTGTGTGTGTGTGTGAGTGACAATGTTTATGTTTCACTTATCTCTGGCAGATGTTAGCTGAGTGAAATTGAATTCCTGGCAATGAAGGGGGTTGTGTGTGTGTGTGTGTGTGTGTGTGTGTGTGTGTGTGTGTGTGTGTGTGTTAGGGGGGTTCACTACGCGCATCCTTTTTTTTTCTTCTTTGCGTCTGAGGACAGGATTTCTCCCGACCGCCCTTGATCCTTTGATTGTCTGCCCCGCGATGTTGTCGGTGGATAATGACACAGGTCAAAGGTCAAGCGGGTCTTTCCTGAGTCACAGGGCTTTGTGGGGTAACAGCGGTTTGTGCGGGAGGAAGAGAAATGTCACCTAAAAAAGAATCAAGCGCCACACGACAAACAGCTAAGTGATCTGAAACGTATGAGCGGACGCTGGACTCCGCCTCCTGATGCTTTCATCCTTACAGGTTTCAGCGTCTCAGTGTGGTATCTAAGTTTAGCCAAACACACACACACACACACACACACACACACACATCCCTCTGGGTTTATAGTTCTTCATATTTCTGCTACTTTCAAGATTATCAGGGCGGACTTGTAAATCTTGGTGAAAGATAAATCCTGCAGTGATAAAACGCAGTCAGTCATCTTTATTGGATTTTTGAGACTGGTGTGAAGACTCGGAGATGAAATCGCTGCTCGCAAATAAAAACACGGCGGAGCCCCTCTGAGTGAAAGGCTTGTGCCGATGCTGAATAGCTCGCATTTATCTCCAAACTCGGGGCTTGTGTTTCTGCCGCAGTCGAGCCTTTTCCCCAGAAATTGTTGGTTAGATGATGCAGTATCGCTTTAGTGTAAAACCAATAGGGAGAAAGGGATAGAGAGGGAGAGGGCGAGAGAGAGAGAGAGAGAGAGAGCAATTTGATGTCATTTGCTGGGCGGCTGGTCTCATGTGTAGGCGCACTGTTTCCACTTGTTTACCTCGAGCTGTTTCTCAACCCGGGATAACAACCCTGAACAAACATGACTATCAGCTGATATTGGAAAGGTCTCCACATGGATGAGGGGATGACACTCATTAGCAGCAGCGGTCAGGAGGGTGTGGAGATCCGGCCGTGCAGAACAACACCTCACCCGCCTCTGTTTCTATATGGAAATCATAATTAAGCCTCCATGTAAATTTGAGAAACAGACAAAGTGACGCTAAACACATACACGCATTTTGAACATCGAGCCCTGTGACTGTTCTAAAATAGGAAGGTTCCTGTTTCCGAGGTTTAGGCCTCGTGTTGACAAATCAGTGTGTGAGAGTGCAGCCAGCAGTAAAAACCTCACATTGACTGCTGCCTCTATAAATGATCATAAATCCTCTCAATTGACCAGGAAGTCGCCGCACAATCTGACATTGATCAGACTTCCTGTGGCACAGATCAGGACTGCACAGGGAGACGACGATACGCTGCAGACGCACGGCGGCTTACATTAGCACAGACGTTTAGGTTCATGATATTAATTTCCTCCTTTTCATTCTGCTGCCTGTATCTGCCCTCAGAGCAGCCCGCCGTTTACACCGCCGTCCCTTAACTCTGCTCCAATCTGCCAAATTAGCATCCTCTTCCTCTCGCTAATGTGGAGTTACGCTGTGGGCAGATGTGGGAGCAGCGACTCTGCCTGTGCCTTCACCACGTCTTCAGAGTAATTCTCTCCTGGATCCAGACTGCGTGACCATACATTATCTGTAACCATGAATAACACATATTTATCTGCCCTTCGACAATACAGATGATAGGCCTCTGAGCGGAACAGCAACAGTTGGCATGCACCCAACTTCCATGCTTGCAAGTTAATAAATAAAATCCCTCCAGTGTAATAACTCATTGTACATATCTTGTCTGGGCATCGCACACGTACAGCGGCAGCGTCCTGAGCAGCAATAAGCGTGAAGGTGCCCTTCAGACGCAAGAAGAAAACGCAAATTCTGTACATTGAAAAAGGACCACCGGAACTAAACCCGTTAAGGTTCAATTTGATCCCTTGTAGCATGAAGTTGACCCCTTTATCTGAGCCGCAGATTGAATTGAAGCAGGTGAAGGAGTTTGTGTGGTGGGGAGTTATCAGTCATGGCTGCTTTTAGAGGGGGCTCGGGTTTTAAATAGAGAGATAATGTGAGTAAGGAGGCCGCATTATTAAGAAAAGCCCGCGGAGCACAAGGGTGGTGCCATCAGTCAAAGAAGACATCTGAGATCTGGATCAATCCTGTTATATATGAAAGCATATGCACAATGTGCCTGATCTCCATATTCATATGGATAACTCTGTGCTGTGTCATTAATAATCCCAAAGATGCTCCATAAACCCAATGGTGTAGCAATAGAAATTCAATATGAGTAAGGGAATGGTGCACAGCCTCAAAATATGGGGGTTTTGATTAGGGTACACGGATGGGGAAGTGGATAAGAAGAAGATATAAAAGCAGCCGCACATCTGCAGCCCCACAGGAGAGCTTTTGGAGAGGAAGATGAATATGGATTCCCATTAGAAAGCGAATAGTTCATATCCAGGTGATTTGTTATGAGGTATCAGCAGCTCAAATCTCTGCTCCCCTCCTCCAGCGCCCGACGCTCCTCCAGTGAAGTCATTTGTGAAACGAGATTTCTCCAGACACCCCCAGATTAAAATGCAGTTGAATGAAGTGGCAGCTGGCAATCACCACATCGCGGCAACCCGTACACCTCAGCTCCGACTCCCTTCATCACCCCTCCTCCTCCTCCTCTTCCTCCTCCTCCTCCTCCTCCTCCAGACTCTTATTTTACTGAAGTATTAAAAGAAAAAACACCTTTCCAAGGATCCCTGTTGGTGCGGTGAGGTTTTCAGGAACATCGGTCACAACCTGATGCTAACGACGCCTGATGAAAGGACGGGAGATGAGCATCTGTGATGAAAATGCATGCAGGTGCCCGGAGCAAGCATCAACAATGAGGCTCTGTAACAAGACACCATAAATAATAACCAGGCTCTGCAGACGACTTGAGCAATTTCTGACAAATGTGCGGCAGCGTGCCCTGACATTGCCGGGGTTGTAGGCAACAATGCTCACCTCCGTTCAGCAGTGTGCGGCAGAGAGGTTGTATTTTTGGCTGAGGGTGAAGGATGTTCTCCCAACACAAGAAGCATTGACCTGGATTCTCAAAATAGAGCCATTAAACACAACTTTATCCAATGACACAAGCAGAGAATTCATGAAAAACCCAGTTCCAAGTGTTTATCAAACTTTTCCCCTCTCGCAACTTATCACTGATGCGGATGGCGGTATCTTGCTCATCGGAACACGCACACGCCAGAGCTCCCTTTGCCGTGTAGCGAGTCAAGGTCAACATGTTTGCAAAAAGACAAGATACGTCCAGGTCAGCAGTTTATCAAAAAGGAAAGAAAGGCTCCATTCAGCTTGGGAGCGGCGGACGGACAATGTGCGAAGATGCCGATCGCGGCCGGACACAAAGCCTGCCGACCCTCACGCCGCCATATCTGCGCTCCACTTTCCCCTCTTCTTCGCCCAAATCAATAGCAGTCGTAGAGAATGGGCTGACTTGGAATTAGCTGGAAAAGTAATGACAAAAAAATATCAATAGGCGAAGATAATGCCGCTGCAAATGTCTTTATTGTCACGCCTGTAATAGAAAGCCATAATCATTTTACTGCTGAATTCCCCAACCAATTGTAATTGTGATATTATAGCCTATTGCAGTACAGCTGTGATGTTCTTTATGGCTGCAGCTTGTGTGATTCCTTATGACTGGAATGAGAGAAAAGAGACAATCCTCTTTTTTTTCTTTCTTGCAACAACCCAACCTCTTTGTCAACATGTTCCCATAAACCTGGGTGAATGGCGGGTTTTTGTTTTTTTTGTGCTCCCAGTGACGACAAGTCCAAACCCAGGCCCCGCCGCCTTTTCATCCAATCTGTGCTGTGTTTCCAGGTTTCCACAGAAGCAGGGATTCCGCTGCTTTTGTTAAGCATGTGAAATATCTATGTGTGTGGGTGTGCGGGTGCGTGTGTGTGTGTGTGTGTGTGCGCGCACGCGTATGTTTACGCTGGAATACGATGATCATTTCTGCCAGGCATGTCAAATATGCAGGTGTTGGCGCATGTTTACGAGAAAGCACTTCATCCTTTCCATTGCCGCTTCCCGGGAAAAAAAGGGGGAACTCCAAGAAATGCAGCAAAGGGGGGGCAAATGTAAACACAGAGTCCAGATTGATGAGCTACGTTATATAAGTCTGTGCCATTCAGCTGGGAGAGTGTGTTGTTACTACACACCAGGCGCTGGAGAGAGAGACGCATTGCGCCGGCCGACTGTCAAAACACCTGACATGTTGCAACACGGCGGCTTTGCACTTGAATGTGTTGCCGTGAGCTTTGTATCATGCAGTATTTCAAATATGTTGCACAACATGCCGACTAGATTGCAGGCAAAGCGGTGACAGATACTGTATATGGAGGCTGCATGGAAGACTAACAAACACAAACAAATCAGCTCTCACTAACATGCAGTGGAGCAGAGAGAGGAGAAATCAGAAGAAACCTTAGAGACTAATGTGGGGAGCAAAATGTCATCTTATAGGGTTTCATCAAAACAGAGAAAACTTGTCCAGACTCAACAACATCGAGTTTTTGTGTTCTCTGAAAACTTTTGGAGTGAAATGAGTTTAAATTCAATCAGAAATGGATCACATGAGATTTTGGAGGCAGATACATGAATTGCAAAATAGTGCATTTGTGAAGGATTTCTCCAACAGAAACTGAAATCAATCTTACTAAAGAACATGCAGGCGTGTGTATCATATGATGGATTATCAGGAGGTCTGATTCCATTTATCCAATATCCATTCATTGGTCTCGTTCATTTGTACATCAACACCAAAGTCAGAAACATGTCCCAGCAGTGTGTTGCTATGATGATGCACATCTGAACGTCTGTTTCCAAGGTAATGCAAGTAGAAGAGTTGACTTTATGTAAGCAGAATGATGAAGCTCGAGGACTGAAGGGCCTTAATGGAGACCAGAGAGAAGAAGAAGAAGAATCTCACTGTACTGGCAGAGAAAAATCTGTAGAAAAGGAGGAGAAGTGTAACTCTTTCATTATAGTGTTTAACAATGTCTTTAATCTTTCATTTATGTATTCAGTCTCTATACTGAGCAGTCACTTCAGTGGATGCAAATTGCTCTGTATTTAATTTGGTGAGAGAGGAGCAGGCTGGGGAGTTTCTCTATCACAGGTGTGTCTGCAGCTCGTCCTAATGGCCACGAGGCTTTCTTCATCTGTTGCTCTGCCAATTAAAGCAGCACATCAGAGGCTGATGGGAGAGCTGTTGTTAGTCTAATTAGTAGCCACGGGCCAAGCTGAAGCCTCCATACTCATACTGGCTATGACATAAGCTTTGGTATGAACAAGTAATTACAAGTCCAGTATGCGTCTGAATCCTCTCAACATTGTCTCATTATCTCACCAAAATAGCTTTGCTGGTTTTGTGGAATAGTTATTGGCGTGTTCCTCTTCATCCCAGCAGGTTATTGGAGTGTCTTTGTCTAGTTGAGCGTGTTTTCAGAGGCTTGACTGCAGCACTAACCTTAACCTCCATACACAGTTACTAAGCATGATCTGTTCAGACTTCTGGGAACACAGTTAATGTTTGATAACGTACACAATCTCCAGGAAATAGCCGGCGTAAAGCACAAAGCTATAAATAGAAGACTTAAACTTGCATCCTTAATGGCCTTTGTCCTTTTCCGTGCCCTCCCCGGACAGCAGGGTCCATCAACGGGCGGCACTGTCCCACTTCACGGCCGTGACAAGGCTCCATTTGGCCGGTGGATGTTTAACCAGGTCCCAGGGCACCAGCTGGCATTCAGCACACACTTCACATTTCCCTCCAAAGTGATCCTCCTGTTTTCCCTGCCCATACTCCCGCAGAAACAAGGGGAGGAAAGTGGCAGGGCGGTGGGGGAAAGGGGGGAAAGAGGGAGGGGGGGCTATCAAGGGCAGGAGCAGTGAGAGGAGGAATGGGCTAACAGGCAAACACTAAAGGTTACTGTCCCCATTTCACATCAAATATCAAGGACACCAGTAATTACCGCGTACAGCTGAGAGGTTCCGACACCGGCATAGGGTATCTCTCCAATCTGACCTTGTGATAGCCTGCACCGAAATGCTAGAAGCTTATATTGGGATGGGGGAGGAGGGGGGGGGGGATGCTACCTCCGCCAAAGAAAGAGAGAAAATGTACATTTGAAAGTGACACTGGCTAATTGCGGTGCTCCCAGAGTGCATTGCACCCTAATTGCATGTCAGAGGAGTGTGTGTACAGTTTCCGTGGCGCTCCGACGCGACTGCTCCGGGAGAAAGATTTCTCTCCCCGGCTTTGATCCCATCGCCTCTCTGCAAACACACCCCGCTCACCTCGCCCGCTCCTTCTTTGATAGTGTCACCCAGCCAAATACAAGTACAACACATAAAAAAAAATCCATCTCAATTGGTTTAAATCCCGCTGAAGGTTAAGAAGTGTCAGGACGGCGAACACGGCCATGAAGGGGCGCCGGGGATTAAAGCCAAAAGGGAAAGATATTGTTCAAAGGGAAATAAAAGCGGCGGATGTCTGAGAGGAAACGCAGAGGACGGCCGGAGAAAGTGGCGGCGCTTATTAACGTCCCTCTGTTACTCGGTGTTGCGTGTGGCTGGGGGCCGCGGAATGAACCCAGGGTGTGAGTGTGTGAGTGTGTGAATTTCTGTGGCTGGCTTTGTGGGTGGGCGAGGGGGGAGGCGGGGGGGCAGAGGGGGGAACGCTGCCTGCACTCACTCTGAATCAACCAGGAGAATTTGATCCCCCTGCCCCCCCCCTCTCGGCTCGGAAAGGCCGAGCACATTGCGAAATTCCGGGATTAGGCCTGAGCCGGGGGAGGGAATGTTAACCGTGCTGGTCAGCGTGCCGGACAACCAGGCGAGTGAGCGGCTGTCACCCAGCGATGGCGTGAGGCGACGTCCGGCCCGGTCGCTCGGCCCGTTCCACTGGGCGCTCCCCCACATATCACACCTATGTACAGAAAGTCCCAAATAACTGTGCTAAAGTCTGCCAGAGCTGTTTATTAATTCACACAATAGGTCGGCCAGTTGCAGGCTGATGGCGGACATGCTATAGCTGCCTGCTATTACCCAGAAGACACTGCTCTGTGCCTGAACCTCAACATAAACAAACACAGCAGCACCTAAATGCAGATCCTGAACACTCCCTCTCTATGAATGAATAATTGTGCTGTATGTTTACAACAAGACCAAAGGGGCTCGGCTGAAAATAAGAATTCCGGCAATATAGCAGAGCCGCCCTCGGAATAACCGCCATTCCAAAGCATTCCCGCGGCGGCGTGTATGCGAGGCGTGCACGTCTCACAATGGAAGCGAGGAGTGGGAAGTCTCCAGCCGAGAAAGATCAATTAGGAGCTCGCTCAGGTACCCTGCGCGCTGTCACGGCTTATTTGGGTTGTTGTTGCCGCCGCCGCTGCCGCCGCTGTTTATTGAGCCGCAGCCATTAAGCTTTGGAGCTGGAGAGGCGGTGCGGTGCCAGCGTGGTGAGCTTCACCCCTCTTGTTGTTCCCCTGAGGAAGGCAGCCACGTCTCCTGTCATTACCGCCCATGTGTTTGAGGTGTGTGTGTGCGTGTGTGTGCGTGTGTGTGTGTGCACTCTGCTCTTCAGTCATTCTGCAGCCGCATGCTCGCCCGCCCGCCTGATCAGTCTCGCTGTCCGTGTGTGTTGCAGAGGCGCTGGCTTGTGTCATTCCTCCCTGGGGCTTTGCCCCGGCCGTGTTTGTCTGTTTACCCGTCTGCTTTAGTCTGGCTGCCTGTCTGTCTGTCTTTTTGTGTCACCTTGCTGCTGCGTGCGGAGCCTCACGGTGTCTGTCCTGCTGCAGGGCTTCACAGTGACACAGGTCGGGGGGGCTGGTGGCAGAGACGTGTCCACACACTGCTTTCATTATTAGCATCAACATGCTGGGCTGCCCAGGAATCCCTGAGTGTTGCTCACTGCTTGTTAGGCAGGCAGCAAATGTACCATGGGGCTGCCTATTAAAATAAACTTCATTTAGTTTAAGGGAACTTCATGTTGTGCTCCATAGGAGGCTTTCTCCATGTTTTGTTTGTCTGATTGATATCGTCATTAGCAGAAGTAGTAGAACAGAAGTAGACGAGGTATAATTAGCAAGAAGAGTTTTATTCATGTTCATCGTGGCAGATAGGAGTGGAGTTAGCATAATAAAGGTTTCCATGATAAAAACAGAAGAATCCAAGAGGCAGATGTGATAGTGTTTGTAATAACAGTGTGTGTGTAATGAACAGGACTCACAGGAGAACACACAGGCTGATGGAGTGTGGAACACAGCAGGTGTCACTCTGCGCTTCTTTGACAAGCAATTATGGCCATTATTATATTTAGTTTGTCTTTAGCTCATTTGTTTGTATTGGCACTCCTCCCCTGGAGCCCGTGATGCTGCCATGATACACTTCATCCTTCACTTCATTTCCTGGAGACTTCTGCTTACACCAACAAGTTTCACTGGAAGGCAGTCATGAGATATGAGTGAGTCACTCTCAGCTGAGCAAAGGTATCTGCTGAGGGAGGGGGGGAGAGAGAGAGGGAGGGAGGGAAGGAGGGAGGGGGAGAGAGAGACGGGGAGAGAGAGTTTTTGACATTAAAGCAGATCATCTGATTGCTGCAGTAATCAGCGTGAGAGAGGAGTGTGTGTGTGTTGTTCTGTGGCACCTAAACGAGCCCCGAGTCTGCATGCATCATCTTTACACGTCGAGCGTTTAAGTGTGTGATTGTGAGTTTAAACGAGGTGAAACTTACACCTCATGGTTCACCTGAGATCAAAGTGCTCATTCAAGTGTTCATCTAGAGAGAATCTCCATTATGTCAGCTTGGGAAAATGGACTTATATAGCTTAAATGAAAGGAGCTAGCGTGTTAACGATTATGCTAAAGAAAACGCACAATGGAAGGTAACAAAGGCGACGGTATAATAGGATATGAAGGCAGAGAAAAAAGGGTTTCGGGATCAGATTTCTCTTTGATAGCAAATGAAAACACGTGAAGCTGCAGAGAGGGAGAGGGAGAGGGGGAGGGATAGAGAGAGAGCAGGCAGCAGAGGGGAGGAACATGGGGAAGGAAATGCCGATGACACACAGATCAAATAAATGACATAACTGTTCAAAGTTCAACAGCGTTCACTTGTGAGTGAGGTCATAGTGGGTAGGATTTGTTACTTTGGCAACAGCAGACCGTTAGCCTGCCCACTATCTGTGTCCTAATGTACAGACAGGCGCTGAGTCAACAAAGCCGGTGTTTGGAGTCAACCTTTAAAAGTCACGACCTTAGCAAAGGTGCAGGAGAGCTGATGTTTCCTATACAGCGGCCTAAAGTTCAGCTGCTGCATCAGCCCTGTTGATCAGGCCACCTCACCAAAACCCAATTATGTTAAACCAGGACGTCATTATAAACACACCAAAGTTCATCCTGTAGATCTTCTCCCGGCCATAAACTTCACTCTGATGAACCTTATCGCCCTCCAGGATTCAGACAAGGAAGCAGAATCTAAATGTGATGAGTGGCGTCTTACTCATCCTGATGGCTCAAACAGGTTTCACTCTGAATGTCTGGTACAGTCTGTCCTATTATGACCTTAATGAATGTGAACAATCCCAGTTTGTGTACCTGAATGAGCGTGAAAACAAAGGCGTTGGTCTATTTTTTATATCTCCTTTGTCTTGTCTGTTCAAGCCGGACGTCAGCAAAGCAAAGGAGTGGGATACCTTCATCCGAAACTGATCTGTGACCCAGATCTGATCTGATGCAATAACAGATAGATCTGAGTTTGGATAAGCGTGATAGGCAAGCAGGGAGACATTGTTCACAGTTGTATGAGGACAAAGACCCACCCCCCTGCCTCCCAGGGCACATGGATAGAGATAGAGACGTGAACCCAGATAGCACAGGGAGGGGTCAGACACACAATGATTGACACCGCGCCGTAAAACAGAGATTTGGCATGATGACATCACATTTAATGATGTGCCATGTCTGAAGAAGGAAGTCAAACGAGATGTGCCCTGTGTCCATTACTACGCTGTTATTACATCTCTAACTCCACTCTACCAAATTAAAGGCCCTCGTAAAAGGAGAGAGGAGAGAGAGAGAGCGTTGGTGAGTGAGAACATCCCACTGGGTTAGAGTTAAGAGTTTAGACTCTGAGCTTGGTAAGGTTTGAGTTTGGTATTCGGGTTACAGTTAGATTAGTGTTGATCTACTGAGGGTTCGCATGTATGGCAACAGAGCGTGTGTGTGTGTGTGTGTGTGTGTGTGTGTGTGTGTGTGTGTGTGTGTGTGTGTGTGTGTGTGTCCTTGAATGCAGAGCCGACAGCAGCTGTATGTCGCAAACAATGAACTCTGTGAATATTGTGGATACTATCAAGATCCTGTGTTGGTCATGAACCAACACAGCTTTTGAGTTTTGATAGAACCATTGAATTGTACATAATGCTATACAACAGTGGCTTTACCTGGGACTGCTGAGTTCAGCTCTCACAGTATCACTGGTTGTGGTTTCATACAAGTTCAAACACTCTGAGACCATAACTTGACTTTTAAACGTAACAAGACTCATATCTGACTTAGAGACATATGTTTAATGAGATTGTGAATCGATTTCTTTAAGTGCATAAATGACCCGTTGTCTTATAACTGGAGTAAGCAGCCGTGCATGGATTTCATCATCTAACTCCATTTCCTCTTGTATGCTCATTACACAACCAGAACAATGGAATCCTATTAAGCCCATCCTTTCCTTTCCTTTCCTATTTATATCTGACTCCATACCTTCACCACAGCCTCACACATGTGGCAGTATATTGAGCATGTAAGTGTCCCGACTGTCTCTAAGTGACACATTCTTTACAACAGGAAGTGGCTTCGCCTCATAAAACTCTGAGTCAGTGCTCCTTCTTCTTCTCTTCATCACATGCAGCAGTGGGTGTTAGGTGATCCCCTATCTGAGTGTGAGAATACCACATTCAGTTCAGTGTGTTCATGGTCATGGTAACCTGATCACAGCCCCCCCTCACTCTCTCCCACACCCGAAAGTGTAGGATGAATACGTCCCAGTTTGGTAATCAGTAGGTTGGGTCAGTGTTTATACCGCTGGTTGGATAAATACCACCCCCGAAACAGCCGGAGAGGCCTGGTTCCCACAGAGGCTGTGCAGAAAATAATCAAATACTTCACATTCCTCCACCCTGTATAATAGTAGTAGCCTTAAGAGCAAAGCTGGCATCACTGGAGGGAAAAACAACTGGCAGCCCCTAAATGCACCGCCCCGTGTGAAACAATGACCATTCAACTATCCTGTTGATTTTCCCGCACAAGTATAAGATTGACCACTAAACTCTCTCTCTCCCGACGTCAACCCGACGCCCAAACAATGAGCCGCTTGAGCTCCTTTGGCACCCTCAGTGCGTTTCCCTATTTTCCGAGCATGCGGTTGGCAAGAGAAGTGGACGAATTCAGAGTTTAGAGGAGGTACATGTGTTTCATTCCCTGTTTACGTCTCTGAAAATGTTACTGGAGCCGCAGTGGTATTTCATTTGATCAGGGAAACTCCCGAGGCTAACATGAAGATAAGAGAAACACATTCTGTTGCTATTCACTGGAGTGGTAACCTCAAGGCTACATGATGCAGCATACATTGTGAAGTTCTGAGGTCTTTATTTGTTGTCAAAACCCCCACACACACAACCACACACACAGACCAATGCCAATATTCTTATACCAATACGGCCAATTACTACTTTTATTGTTTCTAAAGTAGTCCTGCCAGAACACAGAGGTGAACACCATGATTTCATTCTCCAAGCTTCTTTAAAATCACAGCAAGAGCATTCAGACCATCGTACCACACTCCACTTTAACAACAAAAGTAAAGTGTTGCTTTTGAATGAAGGGAGAAGCAGCCACTCATCTCCCTCCATCATATCAGAGGTGGTCAATACCGATTTCAGGCCCAACGTCTCAGTAAACTGATATCAGTCTGCTCTGAATGCGAGTACACAAACCAATCCGCCAACCTCCATCATCAAACATCACACCAGGGTCCTGAGTGATTGCTATGTCGGACGCATGTCCACTCGGGAATGCAGCTCAAACACACGCACACACACGGACACACTGCCCGCTCTTTATCCCTCAAGGTCAAGAGCTGCTGGGAGGCAGCGACTCCTCCTTGATGGCCTGATGGGGCTGACACTACGCGACCCATTGTACACACATGTTGATCTGTCCCAGACATGGGCTGACAGCAGCACATAAGGCCAACATCAGACTAAACCATCAGCGCATTTCAATGAGAGGATCTCACCCTGCTCGCTATTAGTATGGTGTGTGGGGGGGGGGGGGAGAGAGAGAAAGAGAAAGAAAGGGAGAGAGAGGGTAAAGAAAGGTAGCGAGTTGGTATTGTAACAAAGCTAAACACATTTGCAGGCTGGACAAGCCTCAGCCCTGTGAAGTATGTAATCCAAAACCAGGCCAATGATTATCTCCCCTCCCCGCCAGCGCTGACTCAATTCTGATTTATGATTCGAATGAATATTGATTTTCCAGGATGTCCCCCCCCTTCCCTTCCATTTCTCCTTTTAACAAAAGAGTGAATGATGTATGTGCATTGATTTCCAATCAATTATTTTTATTCTCATTTTATTTAAGCTTGGACAAATTTTCAGAGGCCCCCGCGGAGAGCAATGCATCTCTATCAACGGCTCCATAGCTCACTGCTAACTGGCTTTTTGATCGTTAGCTGGCAAATAATGAGAGACTGTTTATTCCTGAATTCGTTATGTCTGGATAAACATTGTTGGGCCATAAATTTTTCTCTACATAATTTGTGTGACACTGGAAAACAAATAAAAGGATGACAATTAACCCATTAATATCTGCTACTGAGCCTGATTTCACATTGACTGGATTTGTCTTATTAGGTCTTATATGTCTCATGTTCAAAGATATTTAAAATGGATACAGTTTGAATCTGAATCTTAGTTTGACCTGAGTTCTTCTTTACAGGCAATTTGAGTTCCTGCAGCTGAACTTTATTTCTCACTGGCTGCTCTCATTAAACAGGGACTCTATGTCCGGTCAGGCAGGTTTGTATTCGGGTCCCATCTGATTCAGAGGTGCTGCCATTGTGAGCCACTAACCGCTATTAATGAAGTTCAGGTTTGTTAAGGATGTTGAATATAACTTCCAACCACAGCCGCTTTGCCTATGCACGTGATGTAAATGAAGTGAGGAGTGTATGAATGCATCCAGGTTGCCCAGAAAAACCTCTTACAACAACTCACTGATTGGGTTGACAGTGATGTATTAAAATGGGTCATCCTGTAATTGCTCTTTCCTGTGGCTATACTGGCTGGGTTGGGATTACATAACGATGATAAACTGAAGACCTGGGCTTCTCAGATAAAAGCTGCCATGCAGGACCTTGTGCATTTTCTAAATACTTCATCTAAGAAGCCCTCTGAAGGAAGTGATTAGTATAGAGCTGCCCACTAATGCGCGATTGGGACTCAATGGTGTGCTCTGTTATTTATCGCACACAGTGTAAGCACTGGCAACCCCTGAAATACATGAATAATGAGCGGGTATGTCCATTTGGCAGTGTAAAACCATATCCTCCATTACCTTTCATCTGCTGGCTGCTGTCTTTCTCCTGAATGGACACAGACTTTGAGTTTTCTACACTTCAAAGCAAAGTGTCCAGCAAGTCCTAAAAGGCCATAATAAATGGCCCTATTAGTAACATAAAGGCAAAGAGGAATTCCTTTGCGCAACTACTGAGGCCGTGCAGCTCTGAGGTTCAGAAGGAATCACTTCACCATATGACTAAATCAGATGCTATGAGTGACAAATATGGCCTAACAGCTGAGAGCCACACAAAGGACGCTCAGTGTTCTCCTCGGGCCGGCTACAGAAAATACTGCCACTTGGAAAACAATGCCAGTGCTGTCCAGAAATCTTGTTTATCTCATCATGCGATGGCGTGCCAGGTTGTGGTCATAACTGACTTAATTTTATGAACTTATGCAATAGCGAGAGGAAGAGACGCCTCCATTCATCTGAGCCACTGTAGCCTGCTGAGTGCTGCTCCACAGAGGAAATGATAAGAATAAGTCGGAAGACATAGTGCCATTGCCAAATATGCAATGAATGCAAGTGGAATGAAGAAAGGCATTCATTAGGAAATATACAGTAAGAGACTATTATAAAACTACGGATGTTACTCAGCCACTGTACATGCCACTCTGTCACAACAGAAGTTAGTTTGGAATTTAAACGTGCTTTGCGCTTACATGTCAGCCTCTTAGATTCAAATTCCAACTTAAACAAAAACATCTCACAGGTGAAACTTCCGCCCAAATGGCCCGTTAATGTGGATTGATTATTCTGACTTCAAACGCTCACCAGAGTGATTCAGCGAATGATGACGGCAAATGTTTTCATGTAATATAATGCACGGACTAGGGTTAAGTAAATTGTCCATCATTAGGGAAGCACTTAGAAATATGAATTCCACTGCACGCTGTTTTAACTGCAAATTGGGTGGGAAAAGAAGTGACTGTTTTAAATAATGGCAGGCTGCACTTGTCAAAACCTTAAGCTAGGAGTCCAACTTTGATCCTGTTTTCATTATAATAATGGAGAGCCATGATGAAGCTGGGGAAACTTGAAAGTGGTGTGTAGAGCAGTTTACACAGGGAGGAGACAGCTGAGGAGTAATGTTCTCTTTTTATGCTCTTATGTTTGCATGGTGACAACACAATAACATCATGTCTACCGTAAATAATCGTGTCCTCAGAAAATGTTGTGGTTGCTCGGTGGAACTTTTAGAGAATACCCGGTAACAGATGCAGGGTTGGCTGGAGTCAAACCCATGAGCCGCAGAGTGTTGTAAGTGCTGCTTGTGACAAAGTTACACGCAGAATGTAATGTTTTCCAAAAAGAGGAGTAGAATGTAAAGCTGCGGCGGCTCACATGCGCTGTCTGTGGCGAAACATGTTGCCAACACAGAAATCGACTACGGGGGAAAGCCAGTACATCACCCGCTTATATACAGCCCTATAAATAACCCACCAATCAGCGCGGCCGCTCGAGGAGACACACGGGCCAATCAAATCCGAGAAGGTACCGAGCCCGGTCTGTGGTCGGCCGCGATTGGTCGCTTGTGATATCATATGCAGCGAGGCGGGCTGCTCGTCCGCGATTGGCTGCGTGTCGCGCGCGCGTCACCGTGTCGTCGGGAAGGGGCGGGCGTGGAGGTTTGAATAGGGAAGTTTGCAGAGCGCAGTTGTGCCCCATCCAGTCCCGTTCGGCCGTGTTTGCAAATACAGAGGCACTTGAACGCAACGAGAGACGGACGGAAGGAGGCAGAACGCTCCGCTGCTCTGCTCCACACAAGCGCGACTTACAAGCGGCGGATACCTGCGACAACAACAACGCCTATTATTTCTCTTTTTCGGCTATTTTTTTTATGGTTGTTGTTGTTTTTCTACCACATAGCAACATTTTAAGTGCAGCTAAATAGGCTTTTTCTTTCTCACAAGCTGAGACTCGGGGAAAAATGGATGTTCTACCCATGTGCAGCATCTTTCAAGAACTTCAGATAGTTCACGACACGGGCTATTTCTCCGCCTTACCGTCCCTGGAGGAGTACTGGCAGCAGGTGAATATAACGACCACTGTCAACACTTTAGATTAAGATGTCACTGAGGTTTGTACGGCGGAGCGGAACTGAGCGGGTTTCACGCTTTTAACGCGATCCGTGCGGCGTTCGGGGGTTAAACGTCTCAGAAATCACGGGTGTAAACACACGTGGACGGGGAATAGACGGCGGCCGTTAGACCTTCGTGTTTGCGTTATGAGTTTGGGTCGTGGAAGTTTTTTTGGCAGGCTGGAAGTGGATCAGTGTGTCAGTCTGACAGCTCGAGTGGAGGCTCAGCTGCGCCAAGATGAATGAGGCGGCAGAGTAACCCAAGCATGCTGGCTGCCTGGACGGTGGGATGGATGGCTGGCTGGCTGGCTGCTTTATTTTGAGCAGGAGTTCTATTTTACCTGCTGCTTTCTGATTGCACACGATCGATGCTGGTTTCAAACCCGCACGCACACACGCACGCACGCACGTACACACACACACACACACACACACACACACACACACACACACACACACACACACACCGGGAGGATGGAGGTTTGCTTGCTTGGCGGCTGAATGACTGCGGATGTATGGAGGAAGTGAGCTGTAGTTTGAATCCGGCCTCATCACTCAGTTTGGAGGAATCTGATGTGTTGTCTTGTGCGGATCGGGAAGGAAATGCAGCCGTTTAGATGATTAACAGCATTAATGTTATGTAATGTATAGGATAGGGGGGGTGTAGTGATGTACTCGTGTATGTAATCTTACTCCAGAGCAGCTTTGTGCTATTTAGAACCAAGTTTGCATCATGTGAGTCATCCTGGGATTTGAATAGGCCAAACAACATGAGGCGATCAAATGTCAGCAATGGCCAGTTCCTGTTTGCATGAGGAGACTCTGTCCTGTGTCAGACTGCAGCACAGCTCGCTCTCCCTCTCTCTCTCTCTCTCCCGCTCAGAGGAACTTTGCTTTCTCCCCGTGTGTGTGATCTGTCAAAGCCTGCGGTAAACGAGGCCTGCAGCTTGTTCTTCTCTCTTTTTGTTTGTTTGTTTGTGGGGTGCATTCCTGCCAGTTTATCTGCTCGGCGTGACAGCGAGGGAGGATGTGATTGCATGTCGGAGCTACGCAGGAGGAAAAGCAGCCGAATGCCTCTGAATGTTGGAGGGGAAGTTGAGTAGCTTCCCTTAAAAGGACTCCAGATCTGCTCAGTGAGTCATTGGGCCGCTGAAATGACAATGCACGTTTGGTCTTCTTCTCAGGTGCTGAGGAGTGTGTGAGTGAGTGTGTGTGTGTGTGTGTGCGCGTACGTGCTGACAGCTCAGTCTAAACACACTCACATACCAGCCTCACACAGGCCCGGGCTGTTACATGCCAGTGTGTGTGGGAGATCCAGAGTAAGGACCAAGCTGAAGTTTGCCTCCTGGTGCCAGTGAAGCTTCAGTTGGTCTAGAAAATCCATTCTCCTCCATTTTGCCTCTGTAGTGTCACAGGAATCACACAAAACAGGTCTAACTCTTTAAAATGTGTTTGAACCTGAGGCTTTAAACTCACCCGTCTGTACAGTGACATCATATCCCACAGCTGTAGGCGGTGAAGGGACTGGTCTGTGTGTAGGTAGTGTGTATGGGGAAGGTGCTAGTGTTCTCTTATGCAATACTGAGATTTCCTGATGAATGTGCTCAGCTCTCGGCCCACAGAGAACCTATGGAGCCAAGTGCGTTCCCAAACAATCTACACACTCCAGGGCTTCAAATAAACAAAGTTCTGACTGTATTGTGTGCGTTTGTGTGCGTTTGTGCAGACATGCCTGGAGCTGGAGCGGTATCTACAGAGCGAGCCTTACGTCTCCACGTCAGACCCCAAGTTTGATGGCCAGGAGGACCTCTGGAGCAAACTGATCTTGGCCTACGGGGATAAGACCAAGGCCGAGTCCGACCCAAAGATCCCCCAAGCCCACGAGGAGGACAATCAGGATAGCCAAATTTTGGACACCAACAGTGTGACTTCTGATGCCAGCAGCGAAGCTTCAGACAGTTCTGAGGAGCTCTCGCCCACACACAGCTATACCTCCAATCCTCTGAGCTCCGTCCTGGTCGGCTCTGGACCTTTTAGCCCCTCCATCATTAGCACTCCCCCATCTTCTCCGGAGGCCAACTCCGAGCCCAGCAGCATCACAAACGGCTGGGTCGGCACGCACGCCGACTTACACTTGCCGGTCAAAATCAGGACCGTCGGCGGTGGCAAGAGTTCGGAAAAGACGGGACTCCTCTGCGGCGACGCGTCCCCGGACGGCAGGAGGCGAATACACAGGTGCAACTTCAACGGGTGTCGCAAGGTTTACACGAAGAGCTCCCACCTCAAAGCACACCAGCGTACTCATACAGGTGAGTGTCACAGCCGGCACACATGTGGGGCACAGAGTATAGAGACAGGGTATAGAGTATCAGGACGCACTAGATGTTTAAGAAACCTTTAAAAGTAGAGAAGGAGAGAGACAGAAGTGCTTTTCATTCAGTCCTTTCACCTTAATGCTATTGTCCAGCCATTGTGTAACACAATTAAATGTCCCCATTGCACGATGTCCTCAGCTGGAGCCGTGCAGAGTATTAGCTCTGCATGGCTGGATACCCAAACTATGACCTAATGGATCTGGAATGTGACTGACTGAGCGAATGAGTGACTGAGCGAGCGAGAGAGAGAGGGAGAGGGGGAGGGGCTGCACATGGGAGATAAAAGGACTTGTTCCTTCAAAACAGATTGGATTTCACCCTGGGAAAGAGTGAATGGGAGCGGAGCCAGGGCCGGCGAGCTGGAAGGCTCTGAATGCTCACTTTGGCCGTCCCTTATTTTCTGATCAGCGGCGTGAAATTGCACGTGGGGCCGTCTCTCACTTTGTTGTACTCCTGCAGCTCTGCTCGGTGCATTCCCCACATGCGTCTCATAGCATAGAGACGAGCCACCCATCCGACAGGTTCACAGGAATCTAGGTCTGAAGTGACTTATCACCGCCTGTCATCCGGCCCCCGGCCCCCGGCCCCCGGGCTCAGGGATTTGAATGCATTTGAATAACAACAGGGTGAAGCACAGAAGAATGAGAGAGCGGCCCGAGCCAATGAACGCCTCTGTGTGTCCCCCCCCCCCCCCCCCTCTTCTGCTTGGTTGGGTCTGAGTCTAACTTGTGGCCTGGCTGGTTTGTTTTGCAGGTGAGAAACCGTACAGGTGTTCGTGGGAGGGCTGCGAGTGGCGTTTTGCACGGAGCGACGAGTTGACCAGACACTTCAGGAAGCACACTGGGGCAAAGCCATTTAAATGCAGTCACTGTGACAGGTAGGCCTCTTATCTGCTCATGACATCATCCTCTTTTGGTAACCTTTGTTTCATTCTGCACTGATAGGGACTCTCTGTCTCTGACGTGTGTTTGTTGATAGCATCTGCTTCCGCCCTCGTGATTTAGCAGAAGTCCAGCTCTGCAGCGTTGCATGGTGCTGCATTGGTGGTCAAAACAAAATTCATTTGCTCCTGCTGACTTCCTGTGTCCCCCCCTCCCCTCCGCTGCTCCCCCAGATGTTTCTCCAGGTCTGACCATCTGGCTCTTCACATGAAGAGGCACGTCTAGAGCATTGGCGAGCGCCGACCAACCAACGCAGCGAAGGGGAAAATTAAGAAAAAACAAAAACAAACGCCGTCTCCCGACCAGTCTCTTGGTTGAACTGTCCCAGAGCAGAGTGGCGGGGGGTGTGTTCCAGCCAAAGCATGCCGTTTTGCACCATACTGAAACCCAGTGCCTCCGGGACCTCTCTTTGGAGGGAAGGCGCTCTGAAGGTTGTCTGTCGAGACGAGAGGACAAAATCGTGGATGGGAGAATTTTTTTGACTGAGAAGGACTTGAAACACACACAAAAACAGAAAAAAAAAACACAGAAAAAGAGTGAATGACTTGTATGTATGGTGCATGATGAGCGGGGACACGGACGGCCCGGGCAGCAGATACACTGGTACTTTACTAAAACGAAAAACTGTCTGAGGTAAGCATGTGTGCACTGTGAATGTCTGAGACCGGCTGAGTGCAGCCCCCCCCCGCCCCCCCCCCCCCTGGTTGGACAGAGGACAGGAGGGACGAGTGGAGGGGAGTGGGTGGTCTGGGGGGCCGGTACCGATGTTGCTGTGGACTGAGTGGGTTTCTGGGGGGCGGGGATACGCGTCCCTTTGCGTTTCTCCTGTTGGCAGTGTGAGAGTGAGAAGTTCCTGCCTTTCTGGCACCCAGACTGTGGGGGGGGGGGTCGGGTTCCTTCTCTTAAGTGTTGGAAGCCCTGGGGTTTGACCACACAGAGGGTCCGGCCGGCTTGTGGCCCCTCCGCTCAGCGACCCAGCCTCCTCCCCCCTCCCCCCCCGGTCGCTGAATGAGAGGAGCTTATTTCTTTGGTGTTTTTTGGTGCAGCTACTAAATGTGCAATGTGTTATGTAGCCTGGTTTCTTCTTCTTTTTTTTTTACATGCTACAAAGCTCATTTGTAGTCCAATTGTATAAGCTGTGTGCTTAGAGGTATAACACAACTATACTATAACTTCAGTATCATAGACAGGTGTTGCATGGTTCTAGGGTTTGTTCATTTCCTGTTTCCCACTGTATCCAGGACTGCAGATAGTTTCAATAAAGGTGCAGCTAAAAATGCGATCGGTTTAAATGTTACAATATTGTACATAAAGCCTTGATGATGATCTTTTTATTTTTTACAACTTCAGCCATTTCCTTCATTCTTCTTGGTTGAGGACTTCACCACTGCTTACCAGTTTCATGGAGCTTTTTCCCACTCATCCTTTTGCCTTGAGGACTAATTATGATTTTTGTACTTTCTCCTGTTTCTGTTTTCTATCTAATAATGCACTGTTGACCCTGATGGTGCCTTATGCAAGCGACCCGGCCCGGCCAGCGGCTCTGGCTCGGCGGGAAAGTCGCATTTGTGTATGGGTGATTTAGACAAGTTTGATCAAGGCTCAATTACAGTTAACCCTTCGCAGGTTTCGTGCTTAATGACGGCTGTCCAAATCTATCGAGACATGAAGTTTATTGTTAAATTGTAAGAAAAAAAAAAAAAAAATGTTTTGCACCAATTTAGTCGATGTATATCACGTTCAATTGAGTCAAAAGATGTAAATAATACAAATGCTGTATGTTTAGAGCACTTAAAGTCATTTATTAAAGACATTAACTACTGTGTAGTATGTACTGTAGTCCATCACGCACAGCGCCGAGCAGATTAGACAAACAAACACGGATCTTCATGCTCGCTCAACTCCACGTGATTCAATCGCCGCTTCTTGTTCTCGGCCTCTGCTGAGTATTGAAGTGCCACTAGAGCCCCCGCTTCCATCCCAGCACCATCATGTCTGCCCCCCTCCCCTCCCCTCCCCTCCCATCCCTCCATCCCTGCAAGACGAGACTGAAGAAAAAGCTAAAGATTTATTGTAATTAACAGGCTGCAGTTGGACAGGCCTTGCCTTGTACTGCCTCTCAGTAATGAATTGCTAAAGGCTTTGTTGGCATGGAATCTGTCACAGACTGCTGACTGTGTAGGTTGGTTATTGACCTGTCTGGGGAGCGTTGGTTTAGCCAAGCTGCAACAGTATTATGAAAACCACAGGAGCGAGTGAGGGGGCGGAGGCGCTGAGAGGAGATAAAGATCAACCATGTGAGCTGAATCACTTACAGTAAACATGGATATTTGGCAAAAGTCCTGACGACAAAATCTCCCCTAAAAAAGAGTTGGTAGGCCTAAATAATGACACGGATTATGGATTATTACTGCTGAAGTTTGAAGGCGAAGATGAAGCGATCCGTGCCGCTCGGCTCCACACCGCCGGCCTGCTGGAGCCGAGCGGAGGAATTCGATGTTGCAGCACGTTGCGCGGCGGCGGCGGCGGGCGGCGTGCTGCAACATATGGATTTCAGATCAGTGGGGGAAAGAGACAGGAAGAGTACAAACTTGAAACTGCTCGCTGCAATAGATTTGGAGGCGATGGCTCCTGTGGCCGAGGAGACCACCATCCATTCCCTCCAAACAGCAGCCAATACGGTTCAAGGGGTAATTGAGCCTTGATTTAGCTCCGTGTTCGCTCGCATCTTTAACACTCTTCATCACTTCTTCTTCTTCTTCTCTTTCACATCACAACAACAACTGTTCTGTCCTTCACACACACACACACACACACACAGCTCTTTGTTCTCAACTGAATCTTTGTATGAAAAGAATAAAAAAAAAACTTTTTTGTAAAATTGTTATGTTTATGCTTTATGAAATTTTTATTTGAAATTGTTTTGCAAAATTGTTATATTTCTGTATGAATGTATTTTTTATTGGAATAATAAGAAGTTCTTATCTGACCTGGGCTTGTTTCCTTTTGTCGTCTTTGCGTGACGTCCGAATCAGAAACATCCGTCTTTATCCGCCTCTTAAGGGTTAACATCCACGTCCTGTCACCTCTGGATCTCTACCTGCTGCTCCGGTGGCTCCGCCCCCTTCCTGGCTTGTAAATACCGGCTCAAATATGTCCGTCCACACAGCTAAACGACATCTTTAGCCAAACCCTTCGCTGAGCGCAGGAACACGACGCTCCTCACTCCCACCTCTCCATTTCCCCCCCAAACACAAAGTTTCTTTTCTCCAGCAGTCCTTTTAATTCGCGGAACATCTCGACTGCTTTCTCCTCAAAGCCAGCCGAGGCTCATCAAAGCCGTATAAATAATTTATCTCCGTCTCTTACAGCCCATGGCATTTAATTAGAGAGCCGCTTTTATACATTTGTTAGATAATTACTCTACTTGACACAGATAATGATACAAAACAGCAGTGGATAAACTAAAGAGCCCAGTTTAAGTTGCAAACTAACAAGAAAATACGGCAGAAAAAGATAAAAGTGAGCGTCTCCTCCTCTAACCTGCTTCATGCTGATGACCCAGAAAGGGCAGGAAACTTGTTAGCTCCTCTGATTTCCTCTAAAGAGCTCCGGGGTTTATAAATGAAGCTTCTCCTTCAGTCGTTAATGAAGCTGGTTTGGAGAGAGAGAGCCTCCCTGCTTTCAACTGATGAAGAATGTTGTTATTTACTCTCTTTTCGCTACAGAAACTTGATTGTCAGACTGCTTCCCCACTTCATGCCTCAGTGTGAGAGGAAGATCCACTCACAGAGTGACGTACACACACACACACACATGATGATGCTGCTGAAAATCCAGATGATTCGCTTCAAACTATTTTCTTCACCTTACCAAATTAGCTCTCACACACACACACTGAATCACATTAGAATCTTGATCCAAACCCACATAGTTGGTTTCTATATTTGTCCATGTTGACTCTACTTCCCACAGCTTCTGTTCAGGTAAAAAGTTGTATTTTTATGTTTGGCCTGGTTAAGTGAAGTTGACTGGGTTCACTCAGAGAGCACACTCATACCTCTGCCAAGGCTCACTCTCGTTTCACCTTCTATAGCCCGAGTTTTACGGTCATTGGCTGTCAGAAGTATCATAAAGTCCCTGTGCAGCAGTGAGGTGGACGTCCTCCTCCTCTTCCTCCTCTGGATCTGTAAGGGAACGCAGATCTGTGTGATGATATTAACACTTACATTCTGCTGAATCAGCTTTATTTTATTTTATATACAGTGACAAAAGAACGTGACATCTGTCCAAGCATATGTTCTAATCCCACATCCAGACAGTCTCATGGCCTAGAACAGAGCAATACAGGGAGAAGTGGCTTAAATTACCCATCATGCAATGCACATACCATCAAAAAAGACAATAAAACCACACACACACACACACACACACAGACACTATGCCAACATTGTCGTAATATTTTGAAATGAACGTAACGATCCGCAGAGCTTCCTGTTTCATCTTGACATTGTTTCCTATTACAAAATGTTCCATAACAAACCTTTGCCTCCTGCTTGTGATGGCGACCTGAAGCTGATGTTTGCCTTCCTGAGGTCATGACTCTGTAGTGAGTATCAGTCACATGGGCTATGACTCATATCTACTTGTGATGGCACATCCGATAATGGAGAAATGTGACTACAGGCTCGTATGTCTCATTATCAGGCCGACACCGTCCCTCTGAGGGAAACGTTTAGGTTTAAAGCTGCTGCTGCTTTGTTACAGACAGGAGTCAAAGGGTTCACATTAAGGTTCTGTGGTGTCATGTGTGAGTGAGGTCACAGTCCAGGCGTGAGGAGCCAGTTTCGAGGCAATAGAGGTTTAATCTAAGGATGGAACTCAGCTCATTCCAGTCTCAGCTCAGTCTGATGATTAAATAGGAGATCTTTGTCAGAGTATGTTTATTTTCATGGTGCGTATTTGTTCAGTTCTTTGCTGAGCCGTAACCCGTTTGTGTTCTGCTTGTATCGGTGCGTTTCAGTGACTGTGGCCCTCTATCAGGAGGTCATTGTGAGGGGATTACTGTTCTATCATTCCCATTCAAGCAGGAGGCCTCACAACTGGGGACGCTCAAATAAAGCATTATACAAAATTGCAGCAAAATAACAGTCGTGTTCCAGGAATGAGAGATTGCCTGGTTGAGTCTCTCTCGCGCATACACACACACACACACACACACACACAAGCGCACACACACACACACACACACACACACACACGCACACATAGACACACACACATGAGAAAATGGACTGTGATGGGAGGCACAGTGGAGTTAAATGAGGGGAAATAATAAGGAAAGAGGAGGTTATCAGGCTCTGAGCTCGGTTCATTCAGCCAGCCAGACTGCAAGTCATCACATATGCAGACTTTACTCTGAAAGCACCAGCGTCAGGACTTTCTCTCTTCCCCTCTCTCTCTCTCTATCTCTCTCTCCCTCTCTCTCTCTCTCTCTTTGGGGCTAATGGAGTCTATTAGGCCCGGGCTTGTAAGGGAAATAGGACTGAAATCAAAGGTCGATGACCCTCTTTTATGTTTCTGGCTCGTCAGCACCACAACCCGACTCACCACCACCACCACCATCATCATCATCATCATCATCATCGCTGCCTGCCACTGTAATCACCATCACCAAAGCCCTCATCATCATCATCATCACTGTCTCCGTCTTCATCTTCTTCATGTTCTGATCCACCTCCCCTGCGCCGGCGTCACCTTTGCCATCACTGTGGCTGTGATGGTAATTATTATTGTTAGAATGATCTGCTCTGCCCTCATAACTCTGCTATCTTCATATTACTCCTCCCCCTCACCAGCTCCATTAAATCATGCATATTTCCTTAAATTAATCCCTATAGTAAATTAGATTCCACACCTAATTACAATATTGCAATTAGCAGAAGAAATGAGAGAGGATCTGAGGACGTTGCCCACAACAAAGTGTGCCAGTAATGATGTCAGTCCTTCTGTTTGCCTTTGTTTTGAATGGAAGCCCATGCAATAATAATAATAACAATAACAACAATAAGATCTGCAGCTCGTCTCCTCTTTCAACACAGATTAATTTCAGTCATGACTGACTCCATAAGAGCGTCGTGCTTCCTTTTATAATTGAGACGCGGGCTGCGACGGAGAGATTTTGACTCCTCCAGAAGGAGCGGCGGCATCGTGACAGATTTGTGGGTCGACACATTGTGCCGACCAGCGGGGGTGAGCGGGAAAACCTCAGCCGGCTGACGACAGTGAGCGTGACCTTGCTGTAACGTTTCAGGGTGAACCAGCGAACACGTCTGAGTCCTATGCAAAGCAGACGGGGTGACTTCATCGCTCCTCAGAGGAAGGATCAGACTTTTAGACATGGAGGCAAAGACTGAGCTTATTGGGTTAAACCTCTTTTAGGGTCCGTTTGTGTTTCTGCTGAAGCATATTAGCCTTCAGATTATCTCTATTTCTATGTTTTCCCTCATCTTAATGGTAACTTTGGAGGAACTGGCAGTTTGGAAACACATTTGGACATTATTCTCACAGTTTATCATTTTTAGTTGCGAGCTTAGACCATCTGGCCTTAGCCTGACTGACTGCATTCAATTCACACCTTGTTTATTTATGAATTAATTAATGGCACAAATGTTCTTTTACCAGTATGTTTACATGCGCACACACACACACGCACACACACGCACACACACACACGCACACACACACACACACACACACACACACACACTATACTGATTTTCCTCTGCACTGTTATTAAGTCAACAATGTAGAAAATGGCCCCCGCATGTTGGGACTTAATAAGATCCAGAGCTTAATGGAGTAAATTCATGTACAATCACATGTTCTGCCCATTTCAGATTGTACATCATGTTCACCAAAAAGCTGTATGCTGTTTGTACCTTAATCAGAGTGGAATTGGTTGTGCCCGTACTGAGTGCCTGCCGGATGAGGCTGCGTTGCGTTTGGCTCGTGTGTGTGTCCCTGTAATGAAGAGACGCAGGCCTGGAGTGACGGCAGAGGCTCTGGGTTCATGCTCAGGGCCCTCAGAAGATGCATCTCCCAAAAGCTCAAGGTAAATGAGTCCATTTGAATACAAATCCGGGTCAAAGCGGGTCAGAATCATAATTGTCTCTGTAATTAGATTCACTGGGCGAGTCTCTGGCTTGTGTCACTCTGGCAGACAGCGGCGGTGGACTCAGGAGGACACACAAAAATACACTGTTAGCCTCTGGAGCCAGGGGTCGAACGGTCAAGACGAGGTGAGGACAAGCGGCGCACACATTCCCACATAATGGTCCCCGGTGTAACGATGTTTCTGTCCCTGCCCTTTCCCACTCTCATTAAGGCATTCCTGGTAGGTCACATTGCTTTCAGAACTATAGATGCAATGCTCGGCTGGTTTATGTACACTAATGATCCCGGTTGTTATGGTGGTGTCATAGCATCGGCGCTGGTTCTAAACAACTTGTTGCTACGCGCTGCTTCGTCTCTCCGCAGAGTAACAGCATCGTCAGCCTGCGTTTTTTGCTCTTCTTCCTCGGCAAAACGCTCCGTTTGCTCCCTTAAATCATACAGACAACAACACAGGGGAGACGGCTCACTTTGCTGCTTTTGCTGATTTCTTAGCGATGCTGCTATAACACAGGCGGCGAGAGGAGACACTTACGATTCTGAGTCGAGGTCTGCCGATGCTCAGAAAAGTCCCCTTCTCCTCTTCCACAGGTTAACTGCGTGCATTTGCATTAATCACCATGACAACTGCCTCCCGTGTGTTACGCCTGGTGGAGAGACGGCGACAGAAAGCAGGGGAAGATGAAGATAGCATTTAGACAGGATGTATTTTCATTTCACACGTGTAGGTATAGATAGTGTACGTCGCTCACTGGAACGCACCCGGGCTTCTGTCAACGACTGTGAAACGACGCAGGTCGAATCACTGTTTGCTCTGTTGAGTCCATCTACTTCATCAAGTATTCATCTTCACCGTTCAAGTATTATAGATGACTGCACAGCTTCAAATGTCATCTCTCCCAGTGTCGGTGGCTCAGCACGTAGCCTAATCCCCCCTTAACCGCCCGCGTATTAACTTTGTTAAACGATTCCGTCCTTTCATTTCACCGCCAGTAACTAATGTCAACTGTGTTAAGTCAATCATCGGCGTTTTGTGTTTTTAATATTTACATTTCACTTAATCATGTCTCATTAAACCCAAAGACTACCAACAAACAAGAGCACTCATGTAGAATATTAATCTTTCTCTCTCTCTGCACCTCCATCTCCAGAATTAATTTCATAATGCACAGCCGCATTCCTGTGGACCAGACCCTAATTAATTTTGGTCACACTAATTAATTATCGACTGAACGAGCGAGGATCATACAGGAAATGGCATGTGACGAGGAGGAGGAGAGATTAAAAAGAAGTTGCCGCTTGTTTTCCTGGGTGAACACGCTCCACTGTCTGACAGCGTGGAGATGAATGCGGTGGAAGTCAGGAGAGGCGTGTCGCAGTGGCAAAGTCAAAACTCTCAGACGCTTTGAGAGAATGTGGAACGTGTCTGTGCTTCCCGCTGGATCCCGCCGTATTGATCCGTATTGAGCCGCGCCGATCCAGACATATAGTATCCCTGCTCTCCACACGGCTCGGCTCGTGTTCCCACTGAAGAGGAACCGTGTGGGAGGGGAGGCGGCTTAGCGTGGATCCAACACGGCCACGCAGAAAGGTCAAACTAATCTCCGTAATATGCATCCAACTCTCAATCAAACACCTTATTCCTCTGCTTTAAGTTGAAGCTCATCATCTCCAGGCGTCTCTCTGCTACAGACGCCCTCCGGCCTGATCTGTCTGATTCAGCGTCCGTAGAGCAGCAAACAGTGATATTACTAAACTATAAAAGTATAAAGTTAGAAATAGCCGTTCTGCATCTCATCGCACTTCGAAGCTCGGCCCGCCGATCCGACACCCCGGCTGGGTTTAAAATAGCTCTACATGCACTTTAGCGAGATGCTGCTCAGTTGGTTGCTCTTCACTGAAGGTACCATAATGATTACACACAATGGTATGCAAATGATCCTCACATTCAAATGAGACTACTTTCTTAAATGGAGTCGGTGAATAAAGCCACGGAGCATGAATTCCTTCTTTGGGCTGAGGCCTTATCGGGCATATTTCATAAATTAATTGTGAGTTCTGGTGTGAAAAAGACATCTGTCCTGTAATTATGAAACCTATTGTTTTGTTTTGCCGTCTTATTCTTTAGGTCAAGGGTTCCTGTAATAAAATATTAATGACTTGGCTGGTGGACGGCGTCTGGTGCATGCTGATGCTCACTGCTTCTGAGACAACACTTATGAATGTTAAAAGGTTTCATAACCCTGGATTGACATTGAGGCTAATGCAAGTCTCTGGGAAGCAAGAAGCCTTTTAGTTCTGAAGAGAAGCCGACTGGGAGCAAAACATGATGCAGCTGTTAGGAGGAAAACATGACATTCGCTCCTATTTTGGTCATTTTCTTGTTTCGTGACGCCGCCGAAACCAAAGTTCTCTCGCTTACTTATTAACAAGACGACTTTTTACACTTTTAATGTTACAGAAATCTGTCTTCTCATCCTTTTTCACGGTCTGAAAAGGTTTTAAGATGGATTTGAGGAGATATTATGGACAGGAGGGGGAAATGAATTAAGATGACATCGTGACTCAAGGTTAATGAAGTAGAGCTGTTATGGAAGATTGTACTTTAGTGGAGTGTGTGTCTCATATTTGGTCCAACCCATACACACACACACACACACACACATTGTATATGTGTATCTAATGAAGTGTTTTGATGGCGAAGAAGATGAAGACGATGCTTGAAATGCTGCAAAACAATGACTTTGCATGATCTGAATACATCTCATCTCCAGGTAATGATAGTTGTTTTGCTGCAAACAAAAGAAAAAAGGGACTTTAAAACGTACTTGCAACATTTCTAAAACAATGTCCCAGATTTCAGCGAGGCAATTATCTCGGGAGAAATCACCCTGACACATCAAGGAGGCGGTGGGGGAAAAGACACTAATGTGTAAAGTGCTGATGTGCCTGCCACAGGAGCACCTCTACACGTCTCCCGCACGCTCGGCAAGTTGGCAGGCGGTATGCAGAATAGGTCAGCGGCTGCACCGTGTCACGTCCAAAGCGCCGCGTCGCAAACAGGCAACAGGTTATTTTGCATTTTAATTATGAGAAGGTCAGGCCAGGGATTGTTCACCAGCGTTGCGTTTCATGTGATTAAACATGCGGCCGACGCATAATTTATAGAGCAGCGAGGACGCTTTGACCCCTTCACAATTTTATAATCTCCAAATCTCCACCGGCCTCCGCTGGCGCAATGTAAATAACGGGGAGTAATTTATGGCGGAGGGATGAGGGATGTCTGTGGGAACGAGAGGAGAAATCAATGATGCATGTTTAGAGAATTTAATTAGCTTTCTGTTTCATCAAAATCCTGCAAATCCTCAGCTTTTTTTTTTTTCCTCCCCCCCTGGCGTCGGTTCTTTTCAAAGGAGAACCTAACCTGTGGTCTCAACCTAAACTGCTTCAGCTCTTTATCACACAACACATTCTGACGCGGTTACACACAAAAGGCGTGAAGTGAAGCGACATCACTGACACGGATTACATACTGGAACTTTTGTCGCGTCCTTAGATCACATCCCGCCCAACCTCCACGTCACCCCTCCATTCCTGATTCATTTCCCACAGGGCGATGCTCTAATTCACAGCCATTTACACCCCCCCCCCCCCCCCTACACACACACACACACACACACACACACACCCTCCCACCCACTCCGTTCCCGTAAACGCTTACAGATGCCATTCACTGTTGTGCAGAACAGTAGTCTGGACCTGCTTCATAAGATCTAGTTCTCAGACGTTCCTATTTGCATACAGTAACACTGCAGGGGGGTGGGGGTTGTGTGTGTGTGTGTGTGTGTGTGTGTGTAGGGGGCTGGGGGGGGGGGGGGGTTGTGGAGTGGCTAACTTTCTCACATGGGAAACCAAAGACTGTGACATAATTGTTCTGCTCCTCAAATTAGTAACACTGGGTGCCCGTGAATGCAGCCTCCCATGCTCGGCTGAAGAATACACTCGGGCAGAAATGGGGATGTTTTGTCATCTGGGCGCAGGGAGGGGTCACCATTAAAGTAATGTGCTCCCTTCCGCCCCATAGGGAACGCTCGCCCACCCGTGTCCCCACTGATGTCGCAACAGAAAGAGCAACAAGCCCCTGTAGCCCCGGGGCCGCTCTTCGGCTCGCGGCCCAATTGAGTCATTTCGAGTAATCCACCATCATCATGCTGGTAACAATGTCTTTCAATATTGCTCTCGATCCAAAGTGAAAGCTTCCTTAAAGCGGACAAACACAGAGGGGTGATGACATCCAGCCCCCTCATGCTCTGCTGCCGATATTACTCTTGGCCTCCGAGTGCCTCTGGAACATTTCCCCGTGATGATGTGGATGCGTCTGCTCGGCGGAGGGGCTGATTTCTGTAAACCAGGCCACTGTGGTGACGGTTAAGCCTGCCTGTCGCCCAGATCCATTTAGCCATAAACGGATACTGTTGTTTTTCCCTTCCAAGGTCTGGTGCTCCAGACGGGGGAAGAGGAGTTTCTGGTGCAGTTATTGTCAGCGAAGACGAGAGAGGAGCAGCAGGAGGAGGAGGAGGAAGAGTAGACGTTAGAGACGGTGTGCTCTCAGTCCTGACACTTACATGAACACTATCACAGATTTGTGTTCCAAAATTCCGATTAAATTGGATTCAGACTCTGTAAATATCTTGACGCTTAATTAGAAAATACACGAGGAACGTTTAGGCTCGATTAAAAACCATTTACAGCTCAGTAAACCATGGAGTCAGACCGGTTTCAGTCTGATTGTGGCTTTTACATGGACAGAATGGATTTATGGCTTTAATCTGACTAAACTCTCTCCAGCATGCAACGATACAATAACATCAACGACAACAGAATCATTTTCCTTCCATCCAGGATGTTTTTATTTACCCAAATTCCTCACAAATCACTTCTCGTGCATGCGTCTTCCTCCTGAACGCCTCCATTCTTAATCTAAATGGCTGCAGGAGGAGACAGTAGTGAGCGTGGCTTTGCTTTGTTCTGCTTGTTGCATGAAGTAAACACCGGAGCCCATTTGCTGTGCATGAATTAGCAATAGCTTTACGTTTCTTTGCGGTGTGATAAGTTTCCTTCCGAACGCTGCAAACAGATGACAGTACACGACGCGGGAGCCTTGTCTAATTATAGGCAGTCTACTGCTCGTGTCGGCTTCGGTATTAACCCCTTTCCTGCCGTCAGCGTGGTACACAGCAGCAGGAGTATCGGCGTACGCACTCATTAGATCATCTTACATGCATTTTTAAATACATATCTATTCATCCCAAACCAGAGGGCACTCACTGAGCTCAGACCTTTTGATGTTTGCCCATTGAAATCATATGTTTAAAATATTTATCATGCTAATTCTTTGTGGAGCCTCATTGCTGACATCATATCGTTCTCCTTATAAGGCGTTGGTGATGTAACCGCTGAAATGTTAGCACCTATTTACGGCGAGTTTACATAAAGAAGTTCCTGTTGGTGCTTCTTCTGTGATGTTACTTTCGCTCTCACTGTTAAAAACTTAATCTCCTTATCCATAAATATTAAGCAGAATCTCTTGTTTGTAGTCCAAGTTTCCTGTGGATTTGGAGAGCTGAGCCAATTAGAGCCAATTATCTCCAACGCTTTCACATCAAAGCGCTCTGGCACTCGGAAGTGTTTGTAAAACTAAAATATAAATCTGTCGGACGTTTTCAGACGAGGTTAAAAGGAAAGCGATGGGACAGATAAATACTCGTAAACTCTCCGGCGTGCCGAGCCTCCTGGTCTCTTGTTTGTTTTGAAGTTGCGGCTGGAGCGTAGCTCAGGAAACTCACCCAGGTTTATATTTTAATTAGTTTACCACTGTTGCATACAGAAATCATAATTCTGCCAACACCCCTCAGTTAATGGATCAGGATAAATGAAATGTACATTTTGAAAATTGAGCAGGCACGCTTCCAGAATAAAGGCCTAGTTAATCATACGCAGACAGTTATTCATTGATTTGATTCTCTGCATCAAGTCGACTTCTGATACGGCACTTCCGTCTTATTTCCCCTCCGGCTATTCATTCATTCCTTTCATTTGCATGACAGACTTCATACAAGAAGCGGCATTTCCTTTTTTTTCTCCCCCTCGACATTGTTTGGTTTTGTTTGGTACAGATCCTGTTGTTTTGTTTTTGAGGGCGTAAAGGTCTTTGGGAGTCTGAGACAGCCGTATCAACCCTGTTTAGCATAAAGCTTGTGGCTGGCCCCGTCCGTGGCCTAATGAAAAGTAGAAGATAGGCTATGCTTGTCATGCTTGGCTAGCTCTGTGATGGGCAGACTGAGGACACTTACTCTGCCTGCATGCCAATTAATCTGCACCCCCCCTGATTTTCCCACCGTCCCTGCTTTATTCACACTTAAAAGTCTCGGATTTCAAACAAATTCTCATCAAAACACATGCTGGATTCATGTAAAGGGCATTTTATTTCACCGAGGGGAGATTCTGTTGAATTAACTTCCAATCCCTTCCTGAGAAATGTGCATTAAGAAGGTGATGGTTTAATTTAAAAGTGAAAATACAGCAGCAGCAGTGGAGGAGTTGTGCAGGATTCCACCTTTAGACGCTTCTCCAGATCATATTTTCCAGCTTTCGATTTGGAGCTTTGGTTAAAGGGCACTTTCAGCCGTATTAGCATGCTGCTCAGGCAGGCGAGGAACATTATTATTCTCTTTTATTTATGTGTCAAAGCAGTGGGAGGAACCTGGATCTCAGCTCCGGCTCAAACGCTCCTGGCTCCGAGTCCACAGACGGCCCCGGTATCTTTAAATGGCCAGTCATCACCATTGGAGAGCAGATAAAGATGGATTTCAGATGAAGATTCATCAGATGCAAACAGACCTGACTTTGCTGTTTCTAGCGCTCATCATTCATCACTTGTCTTCCGATACATGCTTACGGAGAAATAAGTATCAAAAACAAAATCTGAAAAGCTCTCATGCAGCTATTTCACACATCAACAAAGAGCAGACGCAAAAAAAAAAAAAAAAAACCCATTCATCATTAATAATAGAGGTGTTGGCTAAGGAGGAATCCAGGTTACAATTTAGCAGATAAATATTTCATGGCCAACATCTGTCTGTGTATTCTGTGCCAGCGTGTTTTGAAGTTGCAACAAATGAACGTCAAACGGAAAGCAAGCGAACGAGCCGAGTCGAGGGAACGGAACAGAGATGTAGCCGTGCAGGGGAGGAGAGCGGAGTGGGCGAGGGGAAGATGAACAGGAAGAGAAGCTCGACGCCCAACAATTTTCCCTGGCTCGTCAAGCGAATTAAATATTCCGTTTGGCCCGACTGCGTAGAATTGTGGGCATCGTGCGGCGTCGAGAAGGAACAGAGAAAGAAACTATGTGCAAGAAGGAGAGGCGGATAGAAGCGTTGGTGGTGTGTGTGTGTGTGTGTGTGTGGGAGGGGGTGAATCTATGCCCCTCCTGTCCTCCCTCTTGTCCTCCGTTGGGCCCGAGCCACAGCTTGGACAGTACTGGCATTCTTCTGCAGCTTATCCCAGGACTCTCTCAATTAAGCACTAATAGGAAAGCACACAAAAAGAGCTCTCAAATTTGGAGAAAAGGAGGGAGGGAGGCATTCAGTTTGCTTACATCCAAATGATTTTGGGCTCTCTTGTTCATGACTTTGAGGGGAAATGCCCACCTAATTGCCTTCTCTGTCCCCTACTTCCTGTTACCGTTTAATGTCAGGGGTTTTGATTTGATTAAGCATAAAGCTTCGGCCCTGGAGGAATCCCCACAAGACCACTGTCTGCTGGCCCGGACACGGTCAATAGGCGACGGCGTTGCTTAAACGCCACCTAAGACGAGACGTGACAGCTCGGCTCTGACAGCCACTTACAGCGGAGGAGCTCGGGTCAAAATGTCAGACGTGCGACTTTGACAAAGTCCAACGTTTTGACAGACGTTTCAGGGCCGACGGTCCGAGCGCTTCACGCAGACAATACCAATAAGCAAACAATTCAAATTAGCGCCGGGCCGTCCTTCCTTCATGTTAAACAGCTTCCACCGCCGCTGTATAATAGAGGGGAGAGGAATAACACGGAACATGAATACAAAGTGCCTATAGCCAAGCGCCATACTGCGAGGAGACTAAAGCAGTTGCCACATCAGAGCGCATCCATATGAAATGAGTTACTGATGGGGCTGTTTTTAAGCTTCAGAGAATATGGCACTGAATCAAAAACCCACACTCTCAAAGAGGAGACCCCCCCACACCCCGCTGCCCCCCCTCCCCTCTCCCTCTCCCTCTCCCCACCCCGTCAGCGGCGTGACAATCATAAAATAAGGCTTACTGGCAGGGCACCCCGGCGTCTACGCTAATGCGAGAATGACTCGTATTGATGCAAAGGGGAGTGAGGGGGGAGTGAGAAAAGAAAGTGTTACATGTAATGCTGTGGTGTGTGTGTGTGTGTGTGCGTGTGTGTGATAAATTAATTACGTGTGGTTACAGAAGTGTTGGTTTTAGTTGAGTTCATACGCAGCAGTCTGGTTCAAATGACTGCAAAGGAACCCCCAAGCCCAAAACAGCTTCTTCTTCTTCTTCTCCTTCTTTTTCTTTTTTTACACATTGTCCATCTCATCTTTTACAAGTGCTCTAAATCCCCCTCCAGCAAATCCTTAGAGCAGGTAACACACACACACACACACACACACACACACAGCCAACAAGCTCAGCCTCATGAATCCAAATGCTGCTCCTCTCCAACTAACATTCCCCCTTTGTATTTCCCACTTTTACTAAGTTCCTCAAATGCACCATGGAGTGCACTCCATTACTTAAAATCATCTTTTTTTTTTGCATGTAATCAAATTCCCAAACACTCAACATGGGCCGGGAACAAAGTCAGTGAAAGTCATTCCTGAAGCCACTCTACGTTCAAAAGCAATAAAACATTTTCCTCATCTGCATCCTCTCCAGAGAGCTCTTCCTCCTCGAGTGCCACAGCGGCCACAAGGACGACTACAAACAGCCCGTGATTTAAATATATTTAGGGCTTGCTGCTCTTTATGCAACACACATTTGCATACGGCACAAAGCACACAATCACCACCTTTGCCATTAGATGTGGGACATGAAAGGAGCCTTGGTGCTGGAGATGGAGGAACGCGGACCCTTAATTGGACATGCCGAGTGTGTGTTTGTGTGTGTGGGAGGGTGTGTGTGTGTGTGTTGTCCCCAAGAAAACCCCCAGCTGAAAATAGGAAATAGTAAACATTAATAATATCTCATCATTGATCTGTTCAGTAGATGGGATACTCCATTATCTGTGTCATATAAACTATTTGCCTGATTGATTCATGATCTTTATTGATGCTTTCCCATGATCCCTGTCCTGGGTTCTCTATCTTGGCCCTCATGTGGCTCAGGCCCCCGTGTCTCCCTGCTCAGGCACCTGTGCTTCAGCCAAGTCTTCTGTTTCAGCTGATCAGGTGGACCACAATGCAGGATGTGGGTGATAATGGAGGTTCAATAGAGTGAAGTTACAGGCTACTTTATATTTTAAAGGCCATTTTAATTTATCTAACAAGAGTAAATCTGCCCCTTATCCATTTCTTTTCTTCTATTCTTCTAATAACAAACATCAAGATGCTCAGACAAGACAACCCCCGTTTCCCTCAGCTAGTGGGCTGAACCAATGGAGAATGTGCCATTAAGTCATGTATCAGGGGTAATCCAGACTCGGTTTACACCCGAGTCTGCTTTTAAGTGGCTTTGCTATTTAGCCACGGTCTTGCCCCCACATATCTCCGTGTTTTCCTTCTTTCCAGCGTATCCTGGGAACCTGGAGAAGTCGTTACATCGCCGTGATGGTGCTGTGTTCAGCCTGTCCAGTTGGTTTCTTTGCAGGAAGCTTAGTGCAGGAAGGAAGGAAGGAAGGAAGGGATGGCAGGTGTGTTTATCATTAGCGGGACGCGCAGTCGGTCCATCAAAGCCTCGGCACTCCAAGGATAGAGAGGAGCGGCTGCCATCGACTGATTGTGATGAAAATAACCAATATGACGAGTGTGGAACAAAGTCACAGCCAAAGAGGTCACACATGTTTGACCCTGTTAATAGATTTGTCCTTTGTGTCTCTTTGGTCTGTAATCAAGTTGTTTCGCTCATCACCAAACATCTGTAATCTTTAAAACCCTGCTGAACACACACACACACACACACTCTGGCTCATCCTCTCCAGGTGTGATGTTTGTTTGTGTTGTTCTTGTGTCGTTCCCATGCGACGCTGCTTTAAAAGAAGCCGTCTTGGCGAGAAGCTGCGAAGAGAAACAATGGGCCACAGTTATATTTATAGATCTGACCTGATACGACTGTCTGCATAATGAAGCGCCGAGCGTGTTTCAGGGCTGCAGCGCTGTCACTTCATACGTGATATCCTGGGATAAATGTAGGCGAGTGTAAGCAGAACAAGCTAGTTTCTTTAGAGTTGATCATCCTTTTTACCCTTTCATGCCTAATCATGACAACTAATAAAAGTTAGCTAGATCTCCAGAGTTTGTTTTCAGAAGAAAAGCCCTCTAAGTGCTGCTGATAACTCTTTGAAATGCTCTGACATTGCAAAGTGATTCTGACAGGAAGTTTCACAAGCTTTTCTAATCTTTACACTGAACTGCGGTGTGCCCGATTAAACTTATTTTCAGTTTGTTTAGCCTGGCTGCGTTCACTCGAGGTCGGGGGTTTTGACGGCGGGGAGAAGCCCCGCGCACAGAAACCCTCAGACTCTTTTGCACTTCAAAGTCTCACCGCGCTCCTCCAGATCGCCAAACTCTGCATCGGAGACGCGGTATAAAAGAGATGCATTATGCTTTGAAGAAATTGATCCCCTGAAGATGGCAAGCTGGATGTCAGCCAGTGGGGCTGCGATGCTGTTATGGTTTCTGCACGGCTGTTTTCCCTCCTTTATGAAAGTAATACCGTAAGATCTGCTATTACGAGTCAATAATATACGTCCCCAGTGTTGCCACGGTGCTGATGTGTTTTTGGATGTCGTGCTGTGCTCAAGGGAGACGGCTTCTGCAGCAATATTTCCTGGATTTGACCCAGTTTGCTGGCATTAACAAACGACTTTCTCATTAAAGGCACAGGTTACTTCCTGTATTGACAATAAATCTGTACGTCGATACACAGAATTAAATAGAAGATGTCGGCGGTATCGTGACTTGATTTATCCAAATCTGCTGCACTCTGCATTGAATCTGTAGACGCTGTAGCTGCAGCCGTATCCAAGAACAGCCCGTCGGAGTATACAGCAAATTCAGCAATCAATGTAAATGTGAAACATGCTTACTGTTCAGTGGGCCGGATGAAAAAAAAAATCCTTAATCCTGACACAACATTATTTCTATGAGTCTATTAGAAAATAACAGCATTTGCAAAGATGGGGGAGGAATACATTATCAGCAGTTAGGCTGAAATGACAACACACATTATACGGCGATTAGTTTACACAAGGCAGCTAATGGATCCAATCACAGCACATTAATAAACAAGACACTTAGCTTTGTGTTTTAGTGTATTTCTTGGGTTGCGATGATGTGAAGATGAAGGAAGGAAGGATCTCCGCTGACACTGTCTTTGCTTGTATAATGGGGTTTTATTATACAAAGTACAGCATCATAACAAGCACCATGGAACGCTTGTGAGGGACTCTGCAGCCGGAATGAGTCGCCTCCCGAACTCCGACTTTCAGACATATTTATACAGTTGATTGTCACTCAGAAAAGACCCGTTTCAGCGGATATTGACAAACCGCCTGAGACCACTGTAAACACTACGTGGCCATCCTGGGGGAGCAACAGTTCATTTTATAATGGCCTTTATTTGGCATGTAAACTTTTATCTTTACTCTTAACATGAATATATGTATTTAGACTGTTGTCTATAGGCCAGCCGTTTAAGCCCAAGGCTTAAACTGCTGACCTCAGGTGCTATTTACATTCCTTGTCCGGTTCAGTTCACTTTTCCTTTGTCCATTGTCAGCTGTAAGGCCTTCCCTAGTAGAATGAATATATGTTCTTATTGAGATACTAGATATACAAGCAAAATATACCACATATTCCCCCCTTCGGGACTCTTTCAGAGTCTCGAAAAACAAAAGAGTATAGCATACATGAATACAATTATAACAGAGATACCAATTCCTCCTACATGTGTTTCTTACATCATAACTTTCTCAATTTCATCAATTCTTAATTCGTAATTCTTCTTTATGGAGTGCGAGATCGAAAAAACCTGTCAGGCAGCCATCTTTCTTGAAATATCCATCATACAATCTAGACAGGAAAATTCTCTCGCGGCCCCTCTGCCTAGGCGACCACATATAGTACTCCAGACCAATTAAAGGAAATTTAACAATCTATGTAAAGTATATTCTAGGCAAATACATATGGAAGCCTCAGAAAATAAAATCAAAACAATGTCCAAATTCAGGCTGGTCGACCCATTGAACCTTCAGATGGACCTTTCCCTGCCTAGTCCCTATTTCCCTAAACATCGAGGAAAAAAACAAAACATCTGAGGTCCCAATATACTTAACCCCATAACTGAAAACATCACTCTTCACACTAGCATCAAGAGAATAATATGCAATTTAAGTATTAATCACGCAATTTCATATTAGACAAAACTTAAAAACATAACACACTGCATTCTTGTCAGCATCATCGACTCTTCAACGTAGTGTTGATGATGTGTTGAATCTGAACATCTGATCATCACGTCCTTGTTCAGAGTCCTTCAGTCCATTCTTATTGTCCTTGTTTGCGTATCTGAATTCTTTCAGCCTATCTTTCCCCCAATCTTCTTCTGGAAGGAAAGAAAAAACACCAAGTATCTTTTGCAAAAACAACAGATGTAAATCAAAACATCAAATACAAATGAATACATGTAATTATTTCAGATTTATTAGGGTCACTTTTTTCTATTTCCCCCCTTTAATTACATCACCCTCTCGTAGAACTACTAAAACTCAAAATCAATTCTACAATCTTATCAACAAACTCCTTCCCATTGTCTGAGGATATCCAATCTGGAAGTCCCCACCTGCTTATGACCTCTCTACATAAGAACTTGGCAAGTGACTGAGCGTCATTCCGCTTAGTTGGACAGGCTTCAGGCCATCGTGAAAATCTGTCCACGACAACTAGCATATATCTCTTTCCTTCAACTGGTTTTGTCATATCGACAAAGTCTATAACTAGTTCTCGCATAGGCCCCCTTGGAGTTGGAATGTACCCCGGAGGAACCATCACACCCTTCCGAACATTATTTTTCAGACAAATAGTACATCTGCCTATGACGTAATCAATCTGTTCAAGCAAACACGGTGCCCAAAATCCATATTCCTTTGTGATCTTTCTTCTAACTTCTCCCCTTGTAACATGAGCTAACCCATGTGCTTCCTGAATCATCAGACCTAACAGGTCCGGAGGTGCTATTATCAGCCCCTCATGATTTCTCCAAAGACCCGTAGAATCTTGTGTGGCACCTGGATCTTGCCACAACTGTTTATCCATTGCAGGAGCAGCTTCCTGCATCAAAATTACATCCCTCGCCGTAATTTTGTCTTCCAAATCCACCTGATCTATTGCACTCATGGGCAAAATGGCCATACTTTCCACAATTATAACATACTTCTGAAGATTGTTGATCAAATCTTCCTCCTCTTCCTCTTCCACTCCAGGTCTGCGCCTGACTAAAAACAGGCTGTGGGTAGGAAACGACTGGAATCACCGATGATGGCTGAGATGATTGAAACTGAATCTGATTTGGCTGTAGTTGTGGTAGTGGTTGATGCAGCGGAGGCTGATTCTGCATAACTAGAGCCTGCTTCTTCTCCTTCTTGTTATCCACAAGTTGTACTTGATTGAGTTTCCTGAGGGTCTCTTGGTCCTGCTCTTTCTGGTCATGTTCTTTTTTCCTATATAGCTCCACTTGATGGGCTATATGGTCCGTATATACACTCTTCGTCATGCTTCCAAGCCCAACCACTTCGGCCAGTTTACTCCTCACTGGTAGAGGCAGCCCCTTCTGTACTTTGCCTCGCAAAATTGACTGCTCGATTTGGCTCAAGTCCGGGTCATTTCCTGTGGTATTTCTCCACATTTGATGGGCTCTTGACACATAGGCCCTTGGGTTTTCTTCCTGTCCAAGTGGCTCAATAAGAACATTATCAGGATGTACATTTGTTGGAAATGTATCTTTCAATGCTCTCCACACTCGCGCTCTATTTGCAGAAAACAGCTCTGGATCATTCACGGCAGTTCCCACGTATCGATTAAGTCCGGTTCTCTGTAGAATCTCTTCCATAGCTGGAACCCCCAGGAGGTTAGCCAGCAGTCTCTTGATATCTCCCATGGCATATTGTGTTCCTACCATGATCTCATCCATCTTTGAAGTCCAAGGATGTGCTCCATCTTGAAGAGCAGGTAACTTCTCCATTATGCTCGACATATCTGTACTCTGCCAAGGATTATACTCCAGCTTCCGTCCTCGGATGATCACTGGGCAAATCTTCTTGGATGACTTCTCTTTTCTTGAGCATAAAACCACGCTTGATTTTAAGGGACTTTTTTTCTTTTTCTTTATTTGTAGCTCTTCTAAGCAGACTTCCACCTCTTCTTGGCTCTCTGGTCCAGAAGATGTATCCCTCTGTGATACATATTGGTCGGCATTTCTTTCGGCATTTCTTTCGGCCTCTCTTTGAGCCTCTCTTCGAGCCTCTCTTCGAGCCTCTCTTCGAATCTCTCTTCGAGCCCTACGTTTTTGCTTTTCTGCTTCTGTATTGGATGCCTCAGGAGGAAATCTTCTGGACCTGTAAGGACCTTCTCTCTCTGATTCATCATCACTGTCTCCACTCTCACTCTGGCTGGTACCATCGTCTTCTTCTTCTTTTCTCCGTGGTTTATCTCCTCTCCTTTCTGCTGCAGCCAGGATCCGCCTGACCGCAGAATCATATCCACCCATGGATCTCTCTTGATCACTCTGATCACTATCATCAGACTCCTTTCTCCTGGTCTTCCGGGTACCCTTGGTTTGTCGTTGAGTCTTTTTCTTGCTTTTGGTACTTGGATATATCTTAATAGTTGTTTCTGCTATTCCCGTTTCTATTATTTGGTTATCATCATCTTGAATATGATATCTACCCTCCTGGCTGAGCATTGGTAGCTGGGGATAAACTTCCTTGATCTTCATCATCTTCTTCTCATAAGGTGGGGGATTCTTGACTGGATCCATATGTGAGAATGGTGTATTAATTTCCATCATCAGTTTTTTAATTTCTTCTCCATTTTTTCGTATTTCTTCCGTGTAGTTGTCGTTCTTCTCCTTTGTAGCTTTTAACAGCTTCTCTCCTTCAATTTCAAACAATTTGAGAATGCCAAGCTCTGTTTGTCTCTTCTCTTGACGTTGTTTCCCCTTTTTTCCCTTCTTTTGCTCCGCCTTATAGGTGGACACAAGCACCTGCATTGTCTTGATCACATCTGGGTTCAGGGTTCCTCCTGCTGGCCATGGTTGATCAATTGCAGGCCAACGCTTTTGCCATTTCTCAGATGTCTTTGCAATGTCTTTGATTAAAGGATTGTTCTTTTGTACTACATCTACCGAAGTAGTCACTTTTGAAATTTTGACGTTCCCTTTTGTCATTTTGACGATGATTAGTGAAACTTTAAACTACTTAAAACTATTTAGATTATTTCTCTTAATTAATTAATTAATTAGTCAATCTGCCACAGTTTTATCACAGTCAATACAAAAGAGAATGAAAGAGAATTTGCCAACTTCAGAAAACTCCACAACTTTAACTACCACAACACCTCATCCACATATAATATTGATTAAACACACTAAAAATCCACCAAATTGTAAGTAAATTCCTCAAATATCATACAATAAGAAGTTCAAACCTCTATAATGCTCAAAAATCACACAAGGAACCAACTATCACCCAACTATATTCCAATTTGCAGATCAAAACAACCCATATACCAACAATAAAACACACATTTGCAACTCTCCACAGAGTTTAACTCAAATAATAACACTCTAACTGGTCAGTCCGTTGCCAAGCTTTTTCTAAGTAATTCAGTATGTATATGTCATAAATGCAATCTTTTAAACCAAAATTTAGAGATTTTCTTATAACATTGTATGTGAAAACAAACCAATTATAGTCATAATTATGTATAAACTATAGAAACATTTTTGGAAAGCAGGTATTTATTGAAGGAGTTTGTAAATAAAACTATAGACTGGCCTTGATCAGACTGGATTCAGGAGCTGCACACTCTGTCATCAGCGATCCTCAATCCGTGTGACGTGCTGGCCAGCCGTCTCCTGGCTATGCTTTCCCCTCCTTTTCTCCCCCTTATCTCTCACACATCATAGGAGAACAAAGAGAGAAACAGAATATAATGTTGGTATCCTATACAAGCCTACTAAACATTTTAGATTGCATAATAGTCAATGCAATTTATATTTATTACACACATCTTTTCTTCTTCTATCATATCCCAAGTTACAATCACATATAATACTCCAATAATACTTTATTATTACCCACAACTGTATTGTTTTGTACTTTTTCCTTAGTGAATTATTTTTCTTTATTCATGCTTATGTGTACAAATGTGCCTATCTCTCCACTTCTCTTCAAACACAAAACGTCCAAGAAGGCTAATTTGTTTAACCAAATCAAATACCTGTCCTCTTATTCGAGGCTCATTCTTCTATAAAGTAAAAAGTCCCCTTCATTTCTTCTTTCATCAATAATTGACACAAATTATCTCTCCCTATATCTATTGCTAAGTCTCCTACTCTTTATCACATCCTATATATGTCTTTTTAACACAAAATCTCCCACATCAACATTAATCACTTAAACAAACAGTTCCTTTCTCACACAGCTAACACACAGAGACACACACACGCACCAGAGTGACACACGCAGCAGCGGCAGAGAGAGAGATCAGCTCTATTTGCCCCTGAGATCAATCACTCACAGTCAAAACACAAAACAATCTTACAAAACGCATAGCTAATGCAACAATTCTCGAGTCTCATTCATACATTTCCCTATAGCATGCTTTTATCTGCCGCTCCTGTTGTCCTTTATTTACTCTGTTTAATTTGTGCTACCTTTTGAGGCTAAAAATATTCAATGAGAGGCTTCTTCAGACACCTATTCGTCAACCAGTGTTCGATTGGAATTTGCAATTGAATTTCTTTTTACAACCTCCAGTTCCCAGACTGACCTGAAATTGTCCTAGTGAGCTTTTCCAGGTTTTATGGCCCACCTAACATCGCCTCCCAGAGGGCTTTTGTCCAAATCTGCGGCTTTCCTTTAAATCTTCTTCTCTGTTATTCTTCACTTCTTATCTCTTTATTACTCTTATTCTTTACTCATCTCTTCTTCACTTCTTATCTCTTTATTACTCTTATTCTTTACTCATCTCTTCTTCACTTTATTCTTAACCAAAAATGACTATTCCTCAAAGTCAACTTTCACGCAGTGTCTAATCTACACATGTCTTACTGTTTAACAGACGGGCCTAGTCTTCCTTAATCTTGCATGATGTTGTTTAGTTCACCTTATCGTTACTAATTTAGACTATTCTACACTTTTTCCTTTTAACTCTTTATCCTGCATGTATCCTTACTATGCTCTCTCTTTTTATTTCTCCTATTTCTTAATTCTATACTACTCCCCCCTTTTTGCGCTGTTTACAACGCAAATAAACCCCAATTTGGAACGGAGTCTTATTCTTCCATCAACACATCATAGAACACCCACACATTTAATTCTTTTTTACGGTGTGACCAGACAGCAATACACAACAGCCTCAACGAACGAGTCAGCGCTCCGTTTTAAATGAGAGAATGCTCACCCGGTGATGACTCGGTGCTGGAAGTTGTCGGCGATGCAGCTGATCACAACACGGCCGGATTCGTGACGCCAAATCTTTAGTGTATTTCTTGGGTTGCGATGATGTGAAGATGAAGGAAGGAAGGATCTCCGCTGACACTGTCTTTGCTTGTATAATGGGGTTTTATTATACAAAGTACAGCATCATAACAAGCACCATGGAACGCTTGTGAGGGACTCTGCAGCCGGAATGAGTCGCCTCCCGAACTCCGACTTTCAGACATATTTATACAGTTGATTGTCACTCAGAAAAGACCCGTTTCAGCGGATATTGACAAACCGCCTGAGACCACTGTAAACACTACGTGGCCATCCTGGGGGAGCAACAGTTCATTTTATAATGGCCTTTATTTGGCATGTAAACTTTTATCTTTACTCTTAACATGAATATATGTATTTAGACTGTTGTCTATAGGCCAGCCGTTTAAGCCCAAGGCTTAAACTGCTGACCTCAGGTGCTATTTACATTCCTTGTCCGGTTCAGTTCACTTTTCCTTTGTCCATTGTCAGCTGTAAGGCCTTCCCTAGTAGAATGAATATATGTTCTTATTGAGATACTAGATATACAAGCAAAATATACCACAGTGTCTACCTGAAGAGCCTCATCAATCTCTCAGCCAGATCGCCACAGCTAAGCTATGCAGCGTAGGGTCCCAATGGTTGGACCGCCAAGAAAACAACGTCAATCACTGTGTCTTCCCTCCGTGTTTGGAAGGAAGAACACAATAAGCGGCGCCGTAAACCCGTCAGGCCTCTCTCTCCGTTGTAAAAGAGCAATAAGTGAGATTTTGTTTTCTGTCCCATTAAGCAAACGACCGTCATATTTCTGCCTTGGCTGATAGGATTGGTGATCGATATGTGGGGGGGATCGGTGATTACTACTCTGCCAGGTGCTCTGATTTCCCTCTTGCTTTCGAAACTGTGCCAACCGTCTCCACATTCCCCCAAAAGCTCCTCTCCCACACACACTCACACACACACACACACAAGCAACCACCCACTGGCATTTTCAAATGCTCAACAATGAGGAACGGTGCGCTAAGAAGGGAGCCCCTGCCATTACGCGACATTTCAGCGATGAAGACTAATAATATTCGTTCCGGAGCCAACAAAAAAGCAAATGCCAAAGCAGTATTAGTGCTGCAGTATTTAACGCGGGCGCTGTACCACCTCTCATGGATCTCATCTCTAATTAGCCGCCTTGGTTGAAGGCGTTGTTAAAATACGGCTTCATCGCGTCTGTCAACAGGCCTCTGCAGCTCTGCGGGGGTGAGAAACACGCAGATATGTCCTGTGATGTTGTTAAATATCTTACTAGTCACCATTAGAGACCAATAAAATATATAAACGCCATAAACAATATGAAACGTCCCGCGGCACAGCGCAATAAAAGCACTAAATATGCTTATTCCCAATCTAGCCCGATGTTTGCCTCTCCTGCCAAAGGATTTATCGCCCGCATCATCGCGGTCGAAGGGAAATATGAACTTGGTGAATTCTCGCCGCTGCATTATCGGTAAAGATGTTACACCGGCAGCCGCTCACTTTATTTCAGAATCAAACAAAGAAACAAAGTATAAGTCTGTGAGTAAACCAAGCAATCAATCTATTATTCAGTCAATTAATCACCTCAAAAATGCATGTTTATCAGTTGTCTGTAACACTTTCATTCTGATGGATTACATGCATTACGGCCCCGCTGCCGATCTGATTTGTATTCCTCGCTGTGCTGATTACAAAATTACACTGCTGATGCATTGGTTTTCTCCATGCAAGATTGATGGCACTGATGAACAAAAGGCAACAACTACCTAAACCCACGGACGCACGGAAGAAAAAAACTCCAAATAAATGCAAAGATGGTGGGTAGATAAATATATGCGAAGGCAAACAGACAGGCAGACATGCAGGTAGACAGACAGACGTGCAGGTAGACAGGCGGCGAGCTGATTGGCAGCATTAGCAGAGTTTTGGCTTCTACTCCAGCTTTTTCTGTGACTCGGGGGTGTATTCCCTGTGGTCTGCAGACAACCCCAGGCTGTTCTCTCAACTTCACCAAGTCTGTGTCTCTATCAGCCTGGGATCAGGTCTGCTCCAAGCTCCGTGTGTGCGTGTGAGTGTGTGTGTGCCTGGCTGTGTGTGTGTGTGTATGTGTGTTGGTGTGTGTGTGCCTACGCTGTCTGTTGCTTCAATAAACCAGCCAGAGCAGGCTGGGACCAGAGGGAGATTGACAGACAACACCAGCTCACAGGCACACGATGATAATGCCCCACAAATACACTTTGCAACACACTACTCTCTCACACACACACACACACACACACACACACACACACACACACACCACACACACACACACACAAAGACATGCAGAGTTGTTGTTCAAGAGCATGCACGGAACACACAGATACATGTACCCCTCTCACACCCACGCCCACACAGGGAAAGTGTATGTGTGTATCTGGGTGTGTGTGTGTGTTAGGCGGGGATGAGCAGGCCTTCTTTCCCCTGGGTGCCAGGTGCCGACAGGACATCTTCTGCTGCAGGCAGTTATCTGAGGAAGAGCAGAACAAGGAGGAGGAGGAGGAGGAGGAGGAGGAGGAGGAGCAGGGTTTTTCACCACAGCACTGCCAACATGCTGCTGTAACACGCACAGACACAAGTACACACAGAACTCGGCACTGAATATCCACTTTTAATCAGTGTTTCTTACTTTTGTAAAGATGTGGATGAATCACAATGGTTACCTTTGTACTTCATGGGAATAAGAGTTGTAAAGCAGCCGAAGAAGAGGAAAAACAGATGGAACAGTTAAACACATATTCTCACAATGTTCTGGCCCCTGATGCTGCTTTCACTTCCACCACATTCTCGCCAACTTCAGCTATAGTAAAGTCAATATGCATGTTTGTATTATTTATATATATTATATTATGATCCTAATTGATTTTTAGGCCTTAAAGCAGTAATGTTAGAGTTAATTGCTTGGTTATTTATGTTTTTAACCCTTTATGAACACAGCACAGAAACACAGCAAAGCTCACAATTGTTGTAGACACCTTAACCATGATATTCCATGTGGTGAATCGCTACAAATATCATTATAAATTAAAATTCAGGTACAAACCGACATGTTTTTCAATAAATAAACATGAAATTGCTGTACTTTTATATCAATAACGTTCCATATGAGTCATATTTCACCCTAGAAACAATGCTTGTGTGCTCTAAATGCTCCTGTCTGAATTGGTTCCCGATTTGAGCAATATAGGCACATGTGAAGCATTGTAAAAGTCTTGTTTTACTACAGTGTGGTTATTTTCTTAGCATTTGTGCTCAAATATTCTTCAGGAAGGCTTAAATGTGTATTGTTATTCATTCATTCCCTTTAATTTTCGATCAAAAGCATAGAAGCTCTACTATTGGATGAAAACGACGTCGTAGGCGGGACAGTAATAATCACGCACAGTGATTGGTCAGTTCTTTCTGTCACTCAGCTGTTTGAGCGTAAGCCCGGGAGCAGGCTGGGCCGCAGCTCGGATCAAACCATGTGTCTGGATAGGGGACACTTCAGGACGTTTCCGGACATTTCAAGACATTACAAGCTTCTAAATGTAAGTGTGCAAATTTATTCCATATCGTTGCAGTGTTGCGGCTGAGAGAATGTTATATCTATGTCAACGTTTCAATGCTCTGCTGTGTTGGCTGTTGTCTGGTGCTGAGTAGCTTCTGTTGAATTGTTTGATGCTAAACGCTAATTAGCTTGCTCGTTAAAATCGATAAATATCATGCTTATACATTTATGGCTGTTTGTTTGGAGGTTGTGTGTATGTGAATGTTGTCATAGGGTGGGTAAACGTTTGCATTGTTCTGCTCATTTTGAAAGCCTAGTTTCCATGCCAGGTGCGTCAATAGCTTGATTGATTGATTGTTTGGTTTGACATGGACTGTCCCACCCGGTTTAAACACAAACATTCTCACAATGTTCTGGCCCCTGATTCTAACCAACTCCAACTAAATATTCACAGAAATAAACAAATAGATTCAATATACAGTATTTTATTTATATATATTATTGATTTAAAATCGCTACAATAAGAGTCTATCAGTCTAAAGGTGAACTCGGATGAACGTGAAGTCATTTAGTTAATGTAGATTTGACAGCAGTAGTTTATTTATAGCCCTGTAAAGAGTTCACTGACCACACACACATTCCCTGGACTCAGCCTGTGAGGATATGTATGTGTGTACTGGAGTAAATATGATCTTATACAGTACAGCTCACCTTTGAGTCTGTCTGTATCATTATCACTGAGTGATCTCTCCTAACCTCTGAGGGTCACAACAGGGTAGCTGTTGGGAGTGTTACCATCTAGTCTCCCCACTGCTGTGCACACTGAGTGACAAGAGCCTGCCCTTGAACGGCCCCCACTCATCTGAGAAGTAAGAAATAAGAGTCCAACTACAACTAAATATGCAACTACAAACACATTTAGATACAACTGGGGAGCAGATTGATGGTATTAGTAGCTAGAATGTGGATTGTCTGTAGTTGGTCTTTTATTTTGGCGGTCCCATTTTTACCTGATGTTCCCTTTCACTGTAATTACTGTAATATTGTGATTCTTAGGTTGCTGATTAGATTTGTTGACAGGTAATTAGTAATTGTACCGGAATACATTTTTAACAAAGGCATCATAGTCCAGATTGATCCTCTTTAACCTGCGTCACTCTGATTGAGGATAACGGTGTCGGTTTCCATCATTTAACAAACCGAAACAAAAAGTAGCTCGGGGCTTACGGCTTTCTGCGGCGGTTCCAACTACACAGCATCAAGGCTACGCTCGCTACAACTGCGACGTGTGGGATTACAAAACATACACGGCCCTGTACAAGATTACAAAGACCCGGAGCGCGCAGGAAGCCTGTTCCCTCTGCAGCGTCCTGCTTGTTTGTGTCCGGGAGACGTGGCGGAAGAGCAGGCAGCCAGTGGGGGGGAATCCTCCACGGGCCTGTAATCTGGGCTCTGTGCTTAGACACAGCGCATGAAGGACAGGCTTATCTCTGGAGGGCTCAGAAACAGCTACTGGGGAAGAGAGAGGTGGGGGGGGGGAAGGATTCAACCACCTGAATACGTCTATTACAGAAAACTGCGTGTGCTCTGAGGTGTATTTCCTCTTCGATGTTAAAATGCGATTAAAAACCCCGTAATGTTTTGTCACCACGCAGCCGCGCAAAATGCATTAGCGTGTTTGAATGGAGGCTTATGTTTCGCATCTCCGGTGGCGGCCGCGGCGAATGTTGGAGGCCGTGCCAAGTTCTGCAGAAGAATTGAAAAGAGGTGTAACATTTCATGGCTGAGAGGTGGGAAACCGCGTGTATAAAGTGTATTCTTTCTACTTTCACGAGCAGGAATTGCATTAGTGACATTATGTGGCGTCGATGTTTTGAAGGGATGGAAAGAGGCGGGAGAGTTTGGCGTTAAAGAGCAGGCAATCCTTCAGTTCGGAGAGGAAAATGACCCGGGATTGAGTTACAAGCATTTGTAAAGAATGCACAGTACTCATTCTTTCCTAATAATGAAACCACAATTGTAAACAAGGCTTTTTCTCGCTCCTAAATATAGGTTGGTGGGTTACTCCATTGTTTTCCCTGCTAGATGTTCTGCAGATTTCGCTCTGCTTGCCCGTGCTTGTGCAAGGTTTGGTTTGGAGTTTCACCTCGTCTCCCCCCAAGGACATGTCCTCAACCTGGCGTAACCCCGCCGTCGCTCGCTCGCTTGCCTGCTTCACTCCAGCCGGCAGAGAGCTCTATTCATTCGCCATCCAGTTTTGTGTTACAATTCATTTCCTCGCCTTTTGTACTCTGGCGCACAAATCCCAGCTGTGGGGCGGATCCCCACACAACAATGAACGGCGCTCCTATCTGTGTTTTTAACTGGCTGTGCCGGAGGAGGAACTCTCTGGATCCACGCCAAGCCAATTCATTGACACGGAGTTCCTCACACGCCCTTCTTATTTTACATTTTAGAAACGCCAATGTACCGTCTCATTCATCACTTTGAGTAGATTTCCCTTTTCTTTTAAAACACTGGAGCCGGAGCATAATTCACAGTGCCACCTTGAATACATCACAGATAAATAATTCAAGCAGAGGCCATTACAGTTGTTGGGGGCAGCGGCGGTCTTGATGATGATGGTCATCACGGAAATAATAGTCGTTTCTCCTCGTTCCGCCCTGAGTGTGTGATTATCCTCTGTAGCATTTGCGTGTGGAGTTCAACCAATGGCGGTAAACACGTCTGCGTCCGCCGCCCCGGCCCTTCCATTTTGTAATCAAATCTCTCTAACCTCATATCTTTGCTTCCTCGTGGAGTCCGACGTGCCGAGCGCACAGATTCATCTTGATTTCATAATCAGGTTGTTGCCTTGGGTGTTTCTGTCTGGTTCTTAGTCTTTATCTGCTTCCCTTTCCCCCCCTACACACACACACACACACACACACACACACACACACACACACACACACACACACACACACACACACACACACACACACACACACACACTTTATCGAGCACTATAGTGTGTGAGCTTATCCTATAGAATCTCATCTGTTGGTTTTTTCATGATTTGTGACATCACTGATGAGCCACAGACACTGGCTGGCCCTCGCCTCCAGATAAACTTGGAGATAGGCCAGTGTGTGTGTGTGTGTGTGGGTGGGAGTCTCAGTACTGTATGTCTCCACACACCCATGCATAAATCACACGGCGCTCAGCTTTAAAAGGTGGGACGGCTCAGCAATCTGGCAACTCACCAACATTTTGACACATTTCAATTTTAATGCCTTCCCTTATTAGTTAGTGTGTAATTACCGTCGTAAAGACGCACACACACTCGTATCCTCCCTGATCTGCAGATGTATGTATCGCAACATACGAGCGCAGCTGTGTGTGTAAACAGGATGTAACAGCGCGCGTACGTTACTGCGGAGGTAAAACAAGCACCGGAACACACACCCACACACACACATTTGCATGGAACAGCTTCATGCTAATATAGATCTTATTTTTCAATTAAGGGAATCCATTTTATTTAGTTACATGCATGACATCAGCAGCCCTTTATTTAATTCCAGGCCTAAAATGAAACGTATGGATTCTGCACCTCAGTGGCTTTGATCAGACGACTGCAGACGTGTTGGAGAATTTCATTCCTATGAACTAATCTGCACCGGCGACGGCTTTCTGCCTCTCGCCGTCCTCACAAAGGGCAAAAGTGTTCTTAAAACTTCTAATGCTGATTGGTTTTAATGAAAGTGTGACCTTTCAAGGAAACTCGACAATAAACGGGACGGTTGATTTAAAAGGAATCCATATCAAAGAAGCCGTGAATTGTAACAGCGAGTGTGTGCCTCACCGCGGGAAGATGAAGAACTCATTATTCTGTGATTGTGCGACTTACACGGGCAGACACGGCGAGGAATGAAGAGTCTGAGGGAGACGAAGCGCACAGAGAGAAAACAAGTGTGAAATAGAGATTTGAAGCGATCAAAAATTCCAGTCACGTGACACGGAGGGCTTATGCCATCTTTTACTCCGAGTAGACAAGGAGCTGCAACTCCTCCAGTTGCCAAGGACGTTGCATCATGAAAACAAACCAAAGCCTCAGAGGGAACTGTTGAACAGTAGGAGGGATCTGTGCAGCATCAAACCAGTGCTTCCCACTGAGCCCCGTGCAGCCTGCATGCAGATTTATTCAACCGTACGCTGCACACTGTACACATGCTGCACTGCAGGTTTTTAACGTCTCAAACAATCATGAAGTATACAGGTAATCAGGGATGATAATGATGTAACAGAACGCTCCTGCACATACCAAATAAATGAGCTGCTATTGTGATCATGGGGCGCACGCAGCCGTGTGCGTCAGGCTACACCGGCTCAACTCGGAGCGGGAATGCAAATGGAATTTTCTGCATTAATCCGAGACGCCGTGATTGAATTGCAAATGCACACAAGTAACTGTTTTTAAATTCATTTAAAGGCTTTGAATAGTAATGGTTTCTTTTCTCCTCCTCTGTGCCGCCGTAGCTCACAGAGCTAACTTTGTCCTCCTCCGGTACGTCAACATCCAACAATGGAGTCACATCAACCAACGGGAGAGGGAGTTTGTGATGTGCAGGGCAACACAAGTCAATTATTTCTGTGAAACATGATGAGAACATGACTGCAGGACGTGAGGAGGTGCAGCGTATTATGGAGCATAGATGATGATTGAATTCATGGCCTTAATCAGAGCATCATTTGTTTTGCTCAATGCACTTCCAACCAATACTGTCACTGTCACATAGTGCTTATGAAGTTACCTGCGAGCTACTGTGTTGCTCAAGAGCTGCAGCGCCTGAACCAATATAGGCTCTTGTTCCTCTGCTGCAGAATGAGGGCATGTTGCCTCGCTCCTGAAGCACCTCTGATCACTGCAAATAAGTACAATAACATAAATAAATACCATAATATGCAGCAGAATCAGTGTTGTACTTTGCTCTTGCACCTTAGATACGGGAAGAAAAAAAATCAATATTGACTCCATTATCTACTGCATAGATGCAAATGATAAGAGTTAGATTGGAAGGAGTCAACCGGCAGGGCGAGGGTTAACACATGCTAGAGTTATTAAGAGCTACACAGCAGATATTGTAGCAGAAACGGATAGATGATGGAGGGAAGTCGGATCTTTTCTGGCAGGGGAAGCAGGGATTGGAATAATGACCGGGCTGAGGAGGCCCGAGTCAGCACGGCTATGATCTGTGATGACCCCGCGACCCTCAGCGTGATAAGCAGGAACAGAAAATCGATGGATTGGACGGCGACCAACGAATCATAATTCACCGACACAACGACTCAGATTATGTCTCACAAAACGCGACGCACGGCGGCTTTAAAACCGTCGCCGTGACCGGACTCGTCGTTACCTCTGACCGACAAGCACATCCTACTGTAAATGTCACACCCCCCCTCACCCCCCACCTCCCACCCCCCCTCTCCCCCCTGCCAGCGGTCTGCAGTGCAGATTCCTCACCCTCTTAAGTGATGACACAAGTTAACCCAGCGTCTATATCCGTCCTGTGCAGAAGTGCAGCACGGCAGCGTTTGCTATTTAAAGGAACCTGCGTGTCTCTGTCTCCGCACGCTAATTACATAATGGGCATGAGGGGGAAGTATGTTCTCCGCTTGTATCGCTTACACTCGGATCTTTAACAGCTGATCGTGTACGATTCAGTACCAGCTGTTGAACGTTGTAGATGTGTTGCTGCGTCCACACATCAAGGTTTGTCACACGGCTTTGATCCTCTGTGGTCTAACAAGCTTCTTTTTGGCGGTCTTCAGAGGAACTTCACCTTCCTCATGTTTGATTCTCTCAGCCTTTGATGTTCCGGTAATGCATTAGTTGTCAGTCGGTCTGTTCCAGGCGTGCTTTCAGTGTGTGTTGCCATACAGTGTGTACCCCAGAATAGCAGCCAATGGGCCAAACGTCAAACTCAACAAATGAAGCGGCCACTTGTCAAAAACTGGAGTGTAATGTTAGACGTTAGACCAAAGAAAGACCGTTTATCAGGGGAGAAACACGCAGACAGATGTGTTGTGTGTCGGATTGTTCAAGAAGTCTGCTGAAGTCTGATAAAGTCGATTTCTTGAATGTTTTAAATGACTGATTTGCATCTCACAAACACTAATGGCTGGCATATTAATAACAGGAATGTGCTGATGGCAAGAATGTTCCAAAGAACTACTCTACACCGCATGTGGCTATAGAATTAATTTCCAAGGTCTTTCTGTAGAGCTACACAGGACATAAACACACACACTTACTGTGCAGGAATCATTTTGCTCCGAATGGAACATTAAGCCGTTGTAGCTGCGAGTCTAATACTTATTAATGTGAATAATAGCTTCTGCTGTTAGGTGGAACACAGGATTGGTTGGGTGTTGGGTCGGATGTTCTGCAGATCCTTCCACACTTTGGTTCTTAGGAATGTTAGAACTAATCTAGATTTATTGCGGCATCAAATAAGTATTCTTGAACAAACCCTTCAGCCCATTTGTCCCCAACGGAGATGGGCCGACGATTGTAATTCACCTTCCATAGCTCATAAAGTCACAGGCGGGTTTAAAGTGCATGGAGCATCCTCTTAGCCGACAAGCTCGTCAATATGAAATGTTAATTAATTCAAAATTGACATTAGGTTTATGATAGGAGAAGTTATTGTTGAAATTTGTTGCCTTTTAAGCATCAGCCGAACACAGCGACTAATCAGCGGTCACTTTAGGAGATGACACGTCGGAATATACGACGTAGAGAGATCACGCCTCCGAGTCTGTCGCTAAATCCAAGACGAGGGCAAACGTGCGACACGCGATGAAGTCAATGAGGCACAGGGAAGCAGCCAGTTCTGGTATTTTCCTTCAACAGATACTTAAATCCTTTTCACATCTTCTCAGATCATTTTATTCTCCACCTGAAGAATTTTATGACCTCTCATTCTAACCCTGTAATATCCTGATAATGGTTCCTGTCTTTAGCTTTCAGCAGGTACATTAAATCACCCTGTTGCTCGTTTTGTTCCACTTGATTTGTCTCATGCCTCACCTTGGGTACAAAAAGGAACAATTCCACGATCGTAAAACATCTACTTCAATTTACACGGAGCACGGGAAACTATACATGGATTCTATATGAGGTATTAACGGGCAAGGACACAATTAGGAAAGACTTGATGTTTATTGGCCATAGAGATATTTGACATCAAACTGCCAGGAAGTTTGCAGCTAGTTTGTTTCTTCACTTTGTCACTTGTGCAATTCTGTAATTGTCCCACTGCTCACACTCTGAGCAAATGTGGAATAGATGACAGGCGCCAATTTATAGTTCAAATTACTTACTAACCGATTTACACAATCTTATATTCATCTTGTGGTCTGCTTCTAAATTCATAAAGTGTGTGTGTGTGTGTGTGTGTGTGTGTGTGTGTGTGTGTGTGTGTGTGTGTGTGTGTGTGTGTGTGTGTGTGTGTGTGTGTGTGTGTGTGTGTGTGTGTGTGTGTGTGTGTGTGTGTGTGTGTGTGTGTGTGTGTGTGTGTGTGTGTGTGTGTGTGTGTGTGTGTGTGTGTGTGTGTTCCCTTATTAAACCTCTGCAGGGCTCATCGGGTCCATTGTGAGCACGGTTTGTTCTGTTCTGTCAGATTCTTGCCGTCTGGTACCAAAATCTGGCACTGGCATTGGGCACACACACACACACAATTCAATTTTTGAAAGGATGGATATTGGATTTTTGTGTTTGAGTGGCTATGTAAAATGAGGTCAAAAAGGAAAAACAACACAAAAATTCGGATTTGTTGGCCAAATGGAATGAAAGAGGCCCAGTTTTTCTTTTTGTTTTGTTAACGTTTCTGAATCAGAAACGCTTTGAGCGGAAGATCCACGGACCATGAACCACAAGCAATCTGAAAAACAAAGACGCCGCCAAAGAACAACAGGAGTGGACGGTCTGGTGTTTATGGATGTGTGTGTGTGTGTGTGTGTGGTGGTAAATAGCCAATAAAGCCGGTGCCACTGACTGTAACGAAGCAACTCCTTAAATCAACTTAGTAAATTGCGCTGATATGCGATAGTATTTCTAATTATAGCGATCACAGATGTAAATTAATTCAACCAAGCTCTTGCAAATCTGCCATTATAATGCCGACGTTCATTCAGCAGCATTGTAATGCTATTTACAAAGCGTATTAAATGCTTGCTTGGTTAATTTTACACCACAGATGACTGTCTTGTTAATCCTCCACCAGAGTTTATTGATGTTGATTCCCGTATCCAAGGTTTCCCCACACTCGGGACGTTGATAGCGGCCCTTAAGGTAATATGAGAACATCAAAGTTTCTCATTCAGAGTTGTATAGTTTTTTATCATGTTTTGATCTCACGAGCCCGGAAACGTTCTTACGCCTGGCTACACCGGAAGCGACGTTAAAGTTAAAAGAAGTAACTGTTAAAAGAAGACGAGAAGAATTCTGGGTTTCTAGAAAGGAAGCATCAAATCTATCAAAGCTTGTTTTGATTTAAATGCAGGCTGATTCTTTCCATATAGCAAAGCAGTGGTAAAGCAAACATACTGTAGCACTGACATATTTTCTGGATGTCCTCTTTCCTGCGTTGGGGGATACAGGCTGGGATCAAACCTTGCCTGGGGCGCTAACCTTTGTTCTCTAATATCAAACCCATACAATACTGTGGTGTGGGAGGAAAATCTGAGCATAGCATTGATATTCAGCCAAAATAGCAGCATCGGCCTTTGAAATTATATTTCCCATGCAAGACCATCCCCTTTCATTCCAAACACACTATATTAGGACACACACTCTATCAGTGGAAAACAGTGGGGAATTCAATCGATGTTCACTTTGAAATCCAACCTAGTAAAATTTCAACTTTGCCTCACTCCCCAGGCATGATGGTCATCTGGCATGAGTGCCTTTTTCACGTGCGCGCTGGTGTGCGTTTGTGTAAGTGCGGGTGAGCGTACACAGAAGGAGCGCGCACGGTGTTGTAGTAAATCGTAGCAGATTCTTCCCAGGGGGACGTGCGTATGAACCGAAGCGGGCGTGCGGTGAGGTTGGGGGTGGAAGCTGAGAAGCTGACAGAAACATTATTCAAATGATGCTCCTCTGTGTTTTTTTTTCCAGCTGCACACTAAAACCTGACATTTAGTGGCAGCAAGAGAGTAAGAGCTGAGGCGATTCATGAGGATTTTGACATTCCTCATCTTCGGCTCTTAAGTATCGTAGACCTCCCGGTCCTCCGCTGGAATTAAATCCACCTCGGCCCTCCTTGACTCAGGGGCCCCCCCGTGTTTATGAATCCAATATTCGATTTGGAAGGACACCCGTCTGCGCTGCTGCCAACTGTCACGGCAACAAAAGAAAGGTCACGGTGAATCCGGCTTATCGCTGCCACTGCGCCGCGATGTCACCGCCTGTCCACTGGCAGCCCGCTGGGCCCGGGCACTACTGGTGGCACTACGGGGAGAGGAGGAGGAGGAGGAGGAGGAGAAGGAGCGAGGAGGGGGGATGCGGGGACAGCAGAAGGGATGAAGGGGGAAAATGGATCGGGGGGAGATGAGAGGAGTGAGAGTAAGACATGGGGGATGGAGGGGTAGGAGGGGTGTAGAGTGAGTGAGAAGGGAGGGGGGGGTAGATGAGAGTGTGGGTGGTGGGGAAGAGGAAGAGGAGGGGGGAGGGAGGGAGGGAAGGGTGGGCGGCATTCTGCAAAGCTGTCGCCAGGACATATTGTGCTTTGATGGGTTGGCTTTCATTTTTACTGCCGTTTTTCTTTGCCGTGGAGCAGCAGTATTAAAGTCTTCAATCTTTAGCTGATATTACAGGACTCACAGCAGATTGTGATAAACAGCTCCGCGTCTTCCTGGGCACTTCCTCCGCGAACATCTGTTAGAACATCACACAGCCACAACGGCGATGTAATTATAACGTACCACCTATACCTACATACCGTACGGGACCACGCCGGATACTTTAAAGTGGGTGTCATGTTGGTGGAAGTACAGTCGGGGCTGCCGGGGGGGAATGTGTTTATGTGTGTGTGTGTGGGTGTGTGTAGACGCACATAGCCGGTTGTTACGCTTGCATAATCACCTCTGTTTGCAGTTCAGGTTTTACCATTCAATTTACAGTTCCGTGTCCCCGCTGGAGTGGGTCGGATCATAAAAGTAAACACACACATGACGCACAACGCATACCTGGAGACAACCTATAGCATTCCGTCTCGCTGCTTCATCTGTGTGTATGAGGAGACGCGCGGCAGGTTAGGAAACACGTGCTGAAGTGGCTCTACTGTGATTATAAGACCACGTGTTTGAGGCCCCAGTGTTTGGATTTACAGTTGCGTGATCTAGGTGTGTTATCAGGAGCACACACACACACACACACACACACACACACATGCTGGCTGTAATCATAGTGTTTACATGACGCATGATCAAAGATGAATCATGCATGTAAACACACCGTCACAGTAATGTTACACAGAGAGGAGTTCTTACTGCTCACTTTGTAAATAAGTCTGATTACTTCCATTAGGTTCTAATACAAAAGTTGTTTGTTTTTATTAGATCCTATATCTGAGGATTTGTTCCATAGGTGCTGTGGGGGCTTAAGATGGGAGCCAAATTAGGGTTTCCTTACTTCAAACGTGGATTCTGCACTTGCGTTCCTCCACTGCGTTTGCGAAGGCTGTGAAGATATGGCAATTAGAAAAAGTGACGCGAAATAGTTGCCAAAACTTCACCCCCTCACTCAACAGCGGGAACAATAGAGGGAATTGAGGAGACGGCTTTCTTTGTTCTGTTTCGAGGTTTGCCGAATATCCTGATGCGGGAGAATAAACAAAGAGATCTCAAAGAGAATGCGGCAAACTTCTGAAAGGAGGCTGCTAATGACGGAGAGAGAGAGGAGCTGAAAGGCTGCTGCTGCTTGAAGGTGTGCAGAGCAGAGGCAGGATTCAGCCCAGGTGTTTGGGTTAGAGGAGGCTTACGACCTGACCAGAGGAGGAAAGGAGCTAGAAAGAGTTCAGCGTATATAATTCCAGTATTAAAATGAGATGCGGTTGCTTGGTTTGAAATAAAGGAAAGTTCCATAGTTCATCAGAAGGTTCCTGTGGGGAAAAAGCAACTTCTCCAGCCACTTCTTAGAGAATACGAATGAGAACACGACGCTTTATCTGCTTGCCTTATAAAATACACATAAAATGAACATAAAGCTTTATTATCAACATGGAAATCTATGACATAATCAAGTAGCTTCCCATTGATTTTATTGGGCAATCCTTTAATGAAGCAATAACTTAAAAATTTACAGACTCTGTCACCGTGACGCCATCCATTGTGGTACAAAGTGTCCTACTGTACTCCACCTCACACGTCCTCGCTAGACAAACGTGGGACGACAAAAAAACAACAATGGCTCTTGGCTAACGTTACGCAACCCCAGTGGCCTCAGAGCCTGACTCAGCCCGTGTGGTGCAACAGTGGAGTAAAGACACATGCATCACTTCACGGAGACAGGAAGAGGGTGTGGAGCAGGCGTTTATAGTGCGAGCTGGATGATAAGGTGCACTCCCCTCCCTAGGCCACAAATCCCTTGGCAAGCCGCGCGGTTCAGAGGTCACCATGTAAATGCACAATGTAATCTGCAGGCAAACAGCCCGGCCCTCGGTACAGTCATCCAGGTAAATATTGATGCACTCATTCGTCTCGCCAACGGTCACATGTGTTGCTCATACGTACGTGCCCATCAATGACTGTTGCGGTTGCTGTTATTGCTGCATAGCGTGTCTAGACCGATTCTGTTGCAGATGGAAACACCCATGATTAATTCAGTCACACATTCAGCCACTTGGAAACGCCACGGCGAAAAAGGAGGATTACGGCCAAGGTTGTTGGCCCGGGGGCCCGAGGCCAAGAGGGGCAGACAGGCAGGCGAAGACGCAGACAGAGACGGATAGAGAAATGCGGTAGGAAAAGGGCAGAGAGAGAGAGAGGGAGAGAGAGGGAGAAATCAGGGGGCGCAGAGAAACACACAGAGAGAGAGAGAGAGAGAGAGAGAGAGTGAGAGAGAGAGAGAGAGAGAGAGACATGGAAGACCCCTGCGGTGCATGAGACTGCCCACTTATCAGCCTGGAGCGTGATGTGCAAACAGAGGCCTTTCAGGGCTGCCAGGCACACAATAGCTTTGTTTGCCATGCAATAGAAACCAGTTGTTCGCTGCTGAGTCAATATTTACTGCCTAATGGAATGTGTGCTCTGCTACTACCCCTGCTCAACAACACCAGATTGGAAGAGGGACTTATTACCTCCCTTTTCTGTCTTTCACCTCCTGTCATCCTCTGTCCCTTTTCATCCTTCCCTCCCTCCTCTTTATCTCTCCCTCTCCACCATCATATCCTCCACTGTCCTCCACTTCCTTCACTCCCCTTTGCACTCTGGCACTCCTTATCCTCCCCTCCTCCGCCGCCTCCCCCTTCATTCCTCTCTATCCTATATCAAATCTGTACGGCAAACAGAATAGTGGAAATTCCAAATAAGGCCTTGGACGGGAGCGAGGGTAGAAAAGCACAGCGCGCAGGATTTCAAAGTCTACATCAGGAAACACAAACAACGAAGACGGGTATGGGGAAAATAACAGAACAAGTGCTGGCATTCTTCTGTTTATAGAAGCACCTGATGGCCAATATCCTACCAAGGCCGTGGCACTAACAGAGGCGGAGATAGCTTAGCGATGAGATCACCGCGCTGACAGAATGATCCCTTTGTGTCTGAGCCCGACGGTAGGCAGTGAATGCATTACATGTGGTATTTACACCGTGGCTGCTGATAAACTGAGGCTAATCAGAAGCAATTCCCCTGGAGGTGCATGCAGGCGATCATGCACAAACACACACACACACACACCAACATGTCTCACTGGTTGACTGGGCTGTATTTCTACTCCCACAACTCTGTGGCGCCATATTGATTCTACACCTAAATCCCTTGCTCTCTCTCTCTCTCTCACACACACACACACACACACACACACACACACACACACACACACACACACACACACACACACACACACACACACACACACACACACACACCTTTGTACCCTTGCCCAGGTGCTGTGGGATACCCAGGAGCGTGACAGACTTGCCCGAGTCCTTTAAAGGTTTTCCACTTGCCACCCCGGCAATCCATTCCTTTCAGTCATGCCTCTATATCGTTTCTTTACAGCCCCTGGATTACTGAGGAGAGGACAGTTGTAGGAGTGATGGTGTGGGTGGTGCGAGGGGGTTTCCATAGTGACACCAAGGCAATGAAAAGATTGGACCAGTGAGGTGTACACTGGGTGCCAGGGTGTGTATGTATGTGTGCGCGGTTTGGACTTGAGTCCAGTTAGTCTGGCTTGAGACACAGTGGAAGCATTCATGGTCTCCTATCAGGCCCCCAATGGCCTTCACTCCCCACTCTGTTAGAGCAGACTGAGCTCCAATCCCCACGGTGCTTTGTTTTGCAGCAAACCCCAGGCCGTCTGTGGTAACGAGAAGGAAGGAAAGAAGGGAATATGTTGTTGCTGTTATTATTCATGCCGTCTGTGTGCTCGCATGCTAATCATTTAACTGTGATTTGTACCTAGCATGAGGTCATAATTAATATCCGCGTCATAAAGAATAGACGGGCTTTGAGTTGTGCTTTAATGGTTTTAAATGCATGTTAGCCAAGGGATAAACTCCTAAGATGGGACATATTCAGTGTCTATAATTCTCTTTTCAGAGTGCAGATTAAATGTTTTCAGTAGTTTCCCTGTGAACGAGTCAAATCCTCCAACAAAGCACCTCGCTGCTGCTGTGAGGCAAAGGTGCTCATCATGCTAAACGTGCTGCACCAAGGACAGAGAACCTATTTCAATAATATCAATTTTTCTAACAAGGATACTGAGAATAGGTTTGAAAATGGATGCACAGCAGGACCAATGTGTGAGTATTGATTGTCTAGCATTGGCTAGATATACCTGCGTACCCATGCGTCGCCAACCAGATGAAATGTAACGTTGGAGATTCCTGCATCTGTCTTTGGCTCCAGATCTCCACCTTCCTCAAAATGGGTTCATAACTTTTCAAGAAATCCTGTAACAAGCAAACCAACAGATGCGGGTAACAACATCACCTCCTTTATGTAACGTGATTAGCTGGCCAGCACAGCTAGCTCCGTCTCTAATCACCTTTTACAGGGACTCTCAATGAACGTAATGAACTTGACCCCACACAGCCATAATACATCGCTGAAATGAGTCGAAGTATGTGCCATTCCTGAAAAAACAGACAAAATCCCACTCCCTGTCCTCTGCATATATTAAGAACGGGAATTATTTTCAAAGGGACCTTGATTGTCTGAGTTCTGTGTTAATGAACTCTGTGTGTGTCATAGAATTGACAGTTAATGAAGACTATAATGTGTGAGAACAAACTGCGTCAAATTAGAGATGAAATTCTAAATCTGTTGTAATACCTCCAGGAGCAATTTAAAGATAAGACAATCTCTCACTTTGGCACATGAAATAATTAATTGTCTCTATGGATGAAATATCTCCACCGGTCTGCTTAGCATGCGTCGAAAAATTTGGAATGGCGAAATCAAATTAGCATTATTAACTTATAGTGCGTTAGATTACATCTCTCCTCTTTCAAAAGGTCCCACAGAGTTGAATTGATAATTAAGAGATGAAATGAAAATGTATGATCCAATCAATGGCAGCCTGTATTAGCTCAGCCGTCGTCATTCTAAGGTTACAAGCGGTGATGAGGGAGGTGGGGGACTGGGAAGACTGGAAGAAACGGGCTACAAAAGCCAGCTAACCACTAAAAACGTAAAGATCCGTCTTCATAAACCAAAGGTAACTTAAACTGACGCGGCTTTGATTGGTTGCGGCGGTCAGCTTTGATTATAGCGGTTTGTCGATATCAATATACGTTTGATCCGGAGTGAAAAATTAAAGGTGTTTTTCTTTTAGCGCTTATTCTGTCGTAAAACAGGGAGGGTTTGCTCCCGGCAGGTAGTACAGCCGGAGTGTTTTGTCAATATATTTTAATATTTGGCCTGATGCATGGAGACTCGGCGACATAAAAGCCGGCCTCAGCTCGCCGGCCTCATAGCGGGTTAAATGGAGCGAAGGGCAATGAGCAATTCTCCAGCAATCCCTCTCCCCTGCGTTGCCGCTGGTTGTTCTTCCCCCTTTCTAAACCCATCGCTTCCCGGTGTTCCGGCTTAAAGCTTTGCCCCCGTGGGGTCCCAACAGGCTGGAATAAAACACAAGTGGATGCGGCGGGTTGCCATGGAAACTTAATAAGCCAGCAGTTGTAGTGAGAGAGGGAGTCAACTACAGTACCCAGTGAACCGTGCTTCTAAAGGAAATAAATTGAATGCTGTGGAGGGGAAGAGAGGGGGAGAGAGAGAGTTGGAGAGAGAGAGAGAGAGGCAAGGGGGCTGTATGTTGCTGCTAAATAACCTTTTAAGTTGGAATTAAACATTTTATCAAGAGTGTTCAGCGCTGGATACCTCTCCTCCCCCCACACACGCACACACTCACGCGCACACACTCCGACGTGCCTGAAGGGGGCTTGAGGTTAAACGGCTGTCTTCATCCAGGGCTCTCGCCCGACCGGACCGCCTTCTGCCGCGTGTCACGGTGGGCGACCGAGAGGGACGCCTGGCTGCTTTCTTCTCTTTTTTTTTTTTCCCTCCCTCACCTACAACTGTCATTGCTTTGACTGTCGGCCCATTACATGCACTTGTCTCCCGGGCACAATTGATGCGCTGTTGGCTGTCAAGGCTCAAAAGCCTCCAACACGCTACCTGGTTGCCAAGCATCCTCTCTGCTGCGTAAATCTTTCATTAGACGCCAATCTATCATTAATTATCGGCTCCTGGCATTTATGTAGAGGTGGGGAGATTGATAGTGGGGGATGGGCCGGAGCTGGTGTTGACTGTTTAGGGAGCCGATCTATAATGACTCACAACAAGGAGGATCCCTCTTAACTTTTATTTATAAGGGGGCCCCGGCTCGCCACTCGCCAGAGGTGTTGTTCATCTGTCTAGCTAACCCGATAACATTAGTCCTCGCAGCGGCTGGAAAACAGCTTTATCTTCATTCTCCGTGTCTCTCAGGGTCTGTCTCCATATGTTTTTGGACAGCTCGATGATCATCTCTCTTTAACTCTGTGGGTTTCTCCTCTCTCTCGGCCCTTTAAGAGAAACAAATTAATTCCCCTCCGAGGTTTAAACCCTGAACCTATCCGACATGTGCCTGTCTGAGTGCTTGTGTGTGTGTGTGTGTGTGTGTGTGTGTGTGTGTATCCTCTGCTGACTCGCAGGTGCAGTAATGCACGGCGTTTGCTTTTTAGCTTGATCTGAGGTTGGTTGGCAGCTCTGTTGCCCAGGAAGCCTTCTATTATCTGGCTTTGCATAGCATTAGCTGTCAGCTACCTGCTGCAGTAAACAAACAAATGGGATGAGCCCAATTATAAGGCCAGTGTCTGCGACATCCTTATGTTGCCGTAGCGCTCAATAAAGCAGGCCTGGTGTGAGTCTATAAATCATCAGGAAACCTTGGCCTAAATGTGCCAGCAAAGAACTGTAACATCTTTCTAACCAGGCCCCTCTCTTTTTACACCCTAATTCTCTCTGTGTCCTTCTCTCCCTGGACCAAACACTATTTACAGCTTTTCAGATGCTTAAGCCACCAAAATATAGCGTTGTTTTATCTTTAGACAAGTCGATAAGGCAGCATATTGGTTTTCTGCTAAAAGCTAAGGATTGTGCTGCATGTATTGACTCATCAGTCGGGCAGTTCAGACTACAGCAACAGCCCAGGGAGGCGAACACACACAAACTCACGCATGCACCCACACACACAGACACACACACACACACATGCATAAGAAGTCCTTGGTGTGTTCACAGTTTTTCATTTTCTGAGATTCACCTGGTGGAGGGAAAGATATTAAAACTAAGAACAGGGATCAGACCTTGGATAACACAATGTAACAAGAGAAAGGAAACAGAGAGAAGGAGAGGGAGGGAGGGAGGGAGGGAGTGAGGGAGGGTGAGATGGAGGAACAGGAATAGACATAGACTCAACACCCCTCTGTTGCACTTTATCCTGCATTGTCACGCTCTGTTATCCCAGCAGTCTACTTATATTTAGTGACAAACAGTAGATTAGGGCCGCTTATGTATCTCCGCTGTCCCCCTGCCTCATGGCTTCGCCCCAGCAGCCAAGCTAACATCGCCTCTTCCTCCACGAGCCGAAGAAAGCAAGATGCATCAGGTGAAATTTTCATCACTCAGGTCTCAAAGTCGTGTCTTCTGGTCAAAGTCAAAGCCAGAGGCAGGCAGGGAGCGAGAGAGGGAGGGTGGGGGGGGGAGAGAGAGGGGTGGGGGGGGGGGGGACAGGCTTGTGCTGGGGTCGGGAGGCAGAGCAGGGAGACAGGCTGATTGGTTGCTTGCAGACAGACTCGTCACACTGGTCATTATTCCAGTTGGTGTCACAGCGGAATGGGAGAACTCAGCAGGTTTTATTAAAACCCCACGATTGTCAGTTGACTGTGCTACTTGTTCAGTCGACTGGCTCGTCTGTGGATTCCGGGAAGGACTGAATAGAGGGTTATTGGAGGCGGTTGACAGAAAATGACCTCAGTGTGTTTTGACCCACTGAGGTTATTATATGTGGTTGCACTGAGGACCCGCAGAGGGACAACGTGGACTTGCTGCTCTGTCAATCCCTCGATTATGAAGTGCTCTGTAAACTGAGCCACCCTGGAAACCAACACATGACTGCAAACATTGAAAGCATCAATATGAACCATTTGTCTAATCATTGTCGAAAAATATGTACACCTAATGTCCTCTCAGATGGAATCTCATCAAACGCCGAAGATGAACCTCCAAACACTTCACTCTGCATCATTCTGCAGGCAGCGCCTTCCTGCAGCGCTCACCGCCGAGCGTGTCTGTGTTAATCGAGGTGAAACAAGTATAAAGCCTCAGTAGAGAGACACAATAGCAGAATTAGGATTCACATAGCGTGGATTTACAGGTACTCTTTCAAATGACTCAGTGGAGCCCTTCAGGCTACTGTCAGCTGAAACCCCCACAGGAGACATACAGCTAATATGCCCTTGGTGTTTTCGCAGCACTGGAACAGATGGTTATGATATGGATTACACTGACAGGTAGTCAATAAGATCCAGATCCTGGGTTTGCACTGGATTAGTCAATTGTCTCTGGGCCCCCCTTTTGGACCTTGTTTTCCGATTGTGTTTCTCCTCTCTACAGTTCAAACTGAGGCTGTGTTGGATCCTATTCTGCCATGTGGAGGAGGAACTGAAACAGAAGCATTACCGTCTGGAAATCAAATAGTAACGGCCTCTGAAGCGCAGGTCCTCACTTGCTTTGTAGGAAGCCAGAGCAAAACCATGGTGCGAGGTCGGACCTGGTCTGTGTTACATTCAGGCTAATCCAGTGGGGTCAGATCCTGTGATACACAGTATCCTCCGCTCTCTGCTCTTTCAGTCAATATGTTCTTATACCTTTGTAGATCCTAGCATGTTGACTGATGGGGATGGGTGGGGACTAATTAGGCTCCACTTTGGATCACTTTGAAAATATATCTTTATACATAATGGGTTTAGGTAGGTTTCTGTTTCTCATTAACATTGAGGACCTCTAGTTGTATCTTATCACATCAGGGCTCAGACCCTCATGCTCCTCCACACTGTCTCCCTCACAGTTCACATTTATTACTCCCATGCCATATGTTACATGTCCACAGGCTCTAACTATGATATATGCACATAAACTAAGCTCGCAGTCCAGCTTTGCCTACAATTAACCAATGCTGCATCCAACCAGAGCGCCGCAATTAAAAACCATCCAATCAAATCTGCGTGACAACCAGACGCCTTTCATCACAGCAGGGATCCAGACGGCTTCTTAGAGCCCACCTGCCCTGAGCGCTGTCTCAGGGATGGTCTGGAATCTCTAATGAGGCAGCAGCACTTCTGCTTATCCAACATGGGACACTCGCACCGAAACCAAAAGAGTGAAAATTCTACTTGATCTGTTTTGTATGTGTCAGCATCCTCACTTTTGATCCCCCATCCCAGACACAGGAGAGACAAATCAGTATTTATTTTTTGCAGACTTTCAGTGGAGCTTGCAGCCGCCTGCTCTGCACATAACATAGCTTTACAACTCCAGTCCCATAAGGTGGGAAGGGGCCAGGATTGGGACAACAAAATGTTTGTGCTAAATGTGGCACTGCTCTGTTCTCGTCTTTTAGAGCCGTGTGAGTTTAAACTGGCTGTCATGTTGCTATGGGAATATTCACAAGATGATTGACTGAACACCTGCACAGCTTAGAGCTTCTGGAAGCACACTCGTACGAACGCATCTCAGCTGCCTGTCTCTGTTGTTCAACTTTCCTTCAGGTATTTTGTTGGCATTGTTACAGATTTTAGTCGTACAAGCAGAAAAGGGGGAGATTTACAGATTTAATGATGCAAATATTGTACGCAAATGGACTGATGTGCTGGGAGAGTGAGTCGTCTCACAGCTGGAAAACAATACCACAACAAATAATGTATGAAGGGCCAGTAGAGGGGGAGGATCACAAAGGCAACTCGAATAGGAATTATTCATTATACATGCACTATTCAGTGAGCTGAAGCTGGTTAATGCAGTTGTTTTTCATAAGTCAGGCAGGGCACCTCACCTTTGGTGTAAGAAGGAACCCACTGAACCCACCTTTCACTTTACCTTACCCTTCATCTCTCTCTGTATCCAATCCCCCACTCTCTCACAGTGGGGAGACATAAATACTATTTTATCATAAACGTACCAAATAGTCAGTAGTCAGTAATGATCAGGCATGCATTCAGTTTCAGTCTGAAAAGCATTTGGTGCTGTGAAAAGACGAGAAGCCTTCTCTCTCCCTCCGTTAATGTCTGTCTTACCAGGCAAAAAAGCACATGTTATGCCTCAATTTGAGGAGCTCATCAATCATGACATACCATTAGTGTTCAAAAGGCCAATTACAAAACCTACAATGCACTCAGATTCACTAAACGCCAGACTTCGATTAGAGCTTGACCTCACTGCGATTTGCGTGCACAGCTAAGCACCAAATAATAGATAGAAGATCTTTAACATAATTACGCCTTAATGGATGGTGAAGCCATGCTGTCAAAAGTTGATATGCAGACCTCGGCGGCATTTAAGGAAAGATGGCAGCGCATTTATCTCCATGTCAGGGTAAGCGGGACAGAGGGAGAGAGGGGGAGAGAGAGTGAAGAGTGACATGCTCTGTAGATGGCACCCCACTCTCTCAGATCATCCACCATCAGGCAGTTCTGTGCTAGCTACTCTAATTGCAGAAAAAAGCTTCCCCCAACCCTTTTATATTTAATCATAGCCCTGCTGCTCTGTTGACGGAGCTTGATGAACATAATTTCCAACATTGTTGCTTATATCAGCCATATTAGCAGCAATGTTGACCAACTCCTCCAAGGTGACCGCAGACTGTGGTCAGCCAGGCCACCGCGTTTAGCAAAGCCTTTTTTTGTGAAGTCAGCCCCATTAAGTCGGGGATAATTGTGTATGTGTTCTCCATGGTGAATATTTGATCTGCTGTTTGCCCTTTGCTGGCCACACAGTGCAGAATAATGGCCCCCTTTGAGTGGCGAGAGGCAAAACCTTGGGCTCCTTCGGCCAACCCAATTACTCTATCAATTATTAATTCATCATAAAGGTCGTCACTCTCCTCCATTATCCACACCAGTGTGAGCACGGCAATGTCACAAGTGTTAACAAGGCCTCCGGGTCAAAAACCACCCGGATACAGATGAATACTACACACACACTCTGGAGGTCTGCCAGGATCAAGAACTCACTGTCAGAAACGGCAAAGAAAGACTGTACATGTTTATAATTAATGGAGTTTTTTACATTTTTAATATTTAGCTAAATCTGAGAATAGCCCAGGATTGTATTAGGAGTAGAAAAACCTATTGGCTTTGTTCTCCTTATGACGAGAAGCACATTGGGTCACAGCATATAGGCCTACTCATACATTAAGATTATATATGGAGTCAACTTTTACTGGATTTGCTCATAATCTTAGGAGCAGAAACGTAGTAAAAAAAGTACTATTATACTGTACTTATATTGCCTGGGGGTATTTAAGACTAAAACCCCTACGTCTGGGTTTAGTACACACTTGAATTTAAAGATCAAACCCAAAGGATCGTCACCAGATACAGATGAAACATAACATATAACACTACAAGAGTGAAAAGATGTTCCCTCTTTAGCTCTTTCAAGATGTAGTCCTCCATTTCACCTTGCTGCCGCTCCTACTGGGCTCTCTGCACACGTAGCTATCAAATGGGAAAGATGCACGAGGAATCAGGAAAGACCTGCTCAGGTTTTCTTTACCCAAACTACTGAGCTATGGAATCACACAGGACTAATTTCATCTAATGACCTTTGAGTTCACAATATTGTAGGTTGTCTCTAGTGAAATGTTTTTACTCTACAAATTCCAGACATGGCAGATTTGCACAGGATTTAGATTACTTTAAGATGACCTGTGCAATAATGAGAAATCACACGAGCTCCCCGGCTCTTATTAGACCTGTGTGAATGGGGCCATGTTACTGCTTGACCTCCATACAGCAGGCAGATAAATTGCCATGGATCACTTACACAACTAGCCAACTACAGAGAAACATTCACCTTCAAACATACAGCAATGGGAGTTCAGTCTTTTGCTGAACTGTTCATACTGCTCATGTAAAATCTGACCCGTTGTGAGATGTTGCATTTGGACGGAAAGTGTCCCAAATTGTACATAAATGGAAATGTTTCCAAATGCTATATTTTTCTACAGCTTCAGCTTCAAAGTGCCTGTTCCTGTTCCTCAACCTGCATTTTGTATTTTATGGAAATGCCTACAGTTAGAAATGTTTGTGCCTTATTCACATTCAGTAGCCGTCACTGAAATGTCTTGTAAGCTTAGATAGGTGTATAATAGTGTGTGTGTTATTGAATATTTTTCCCCATAAACGAGTTGTAAAACCTAAACCATTCACTCTCCCCACACTCTGAAGCCCTTAATCAGGAATGAATCACCCATTTTATTATGACCGGTGAGACATTTATGGATACAAAAATAGATTTATGGCTCAAAATCCAGTGTAGTGACTAATTAATAGGGTTTCAAATGAACCCAGTCCTCACAGGGAAGGGACTGAATATGAAAAGTGTAGGCGTGTAGGGGTTAACAGCCAAAATAAACCTAGAGATTCCCATTTGTTTACTTGTATCAGTAATATACCTAGCATCTACAGCGTGACAGGCATAGAGAAACAGTCCATTAATGTCGGTGTCCTTTATTGGACTGAACCTCGCATGGGCTCTACAAGCAGATCAATCCATTTGAACCGTGACAACCGGTGGGCTTTGTGGTCCTGTGTGGTTACATGTCAGTGCCGGTGGAGCTGTGGGTAATGTTAAATGTGTCGTCTGGTTTGACCTTTAGCTAATGGTGTTGCCACTCTGTAGCAAAGGTCACACTCTACATTTCGACCAATCACTGCTTATTGCCTAAACTGTGTACCCAGTGGTGACTAAATGAAAGTTAGCATTATGCAGAATATGGCAGAGGTAAAAAAGCAAAAACAAAACTACACACACACACACACACACACACACACACACACACACACACACACACACACACACACACACACACACACACACACACACACACACACACACACACACACACACACTGGTTGTGTTTGCACCTGACTTGCCAATGGAGTCATGTGTTCAATATGTGATGAAGAAGAAAGCCGACTGGGTATTGCTGCAGTCTCATGATGAATTTGATAGTGAGGCATGACATGACCTTTATAGACCCTGGAATGTATGTGCAGCAGGTCTAGATTATATTACAACATCAATATTTATGATAATCTTTAAGTCTGTTATTACCCTCTTCATCTGAAAATGTCCACCTGCATGTTTAGTGTGCTGTCAACACTTGGGGTGAATGGAGTTTGGGGGGTTGGGACGGCAGGAGAGATTTAACAACAATCTTCCACATTTACAGTAAAAGCAGATTTTCAATTACCAGCCAAAGCTATTCAGTCTACTTGGTAAATTATAAATTGTCAAGGCTGTCTTCATTTAAATGGTATTATTAGTCATATTAGCATTAAGTGCATAATTGAATATGATTATCTGTAATTATTCACATAAATTACATTTTAGGCCACAGATCACCGAAAAAAACAACACAAGGCAAAAGTCTGCGGTGTATTTCTCCCTGCTTCTAAATTGACTGTCCTGTTTAGAAAAACATCCCCGACCAAAGTTTGCATAAGGAGAACATTAATATTCTATTCCCACAATTCCATTCAGCGAAGGGGTTTAAGGAACTTTGGCAAACTTTTTTTGGTTTGTTTTATTCCCTTCCCTTTTGTTGACAGTGGAACATTATTGTGCTCTTATGCTGCAACGTCGCCGCAGAAGATGTGGCGTTCTGGCGGTAATGAAGAAGTGCTGACATGACGCTATTACAACCTGACAGCTTCAAAAGGAAACATTTGTGTGTTTTTCGGTGTAAAAATGAGCTTCAGGTTTACAGTTGGCAACAATAATGGGATCATAATTCGTTGACAGGCAGACTGTACATGGAGTGTTACACTCATGCTGCAGATAGTGCCGGTAATTAAAGGGAAAAAAAGCAATGTTGAACAATGACTGCTTTTAAATTAGATACAGAGACTGACACATCTCTCTTTCTCTCACTGAGAAACAGGAGAAGGGGCATTTTCATGCAGTGTTTCAGATCGTCATGGCAACGTGGGAAAAGAACAAGAAAAAGCAGCATGTTTGGAAAAAAAAAAAAAAAAATGTGCCAAAGCTTTTTGTAGACTCACTGAGGTAGTGGAACGAGCTGCCAGCCACCGGAGGCGGAGAGCAAACCATCGGCTTTATAAACAAAGTGCATGAGCAAGAGCGTGCACGTTTGTGTGTGTGCGTGTGTGTGCGCATGACTCTCTTTCTGTGTGTGTGTGTGTGTGTGTGTGTGTGTGCGTGTGTGTGTGCTTGAAACTGCTGACTGGAAAAATGTGGGTTTTCTTCAAGAGCTCACAAAGCCATGAAAGCATGTGATGACAGAGTCTGGTGCACACACTCAATCACTCACGCACATACACACACACACACACACGCACATGCTGTAAGAGAGTGAGAAATTCACACTGGCGACCAAACGCGCGCCCGGCGAGGGCTGTCGCAGCAGATGGAGACACTTAAATTTTGTTAGGAGTACCTGCCTGGAATAGAGGAGCGTTTTGAAGACCTGTGATCTGATCTGGGAGCTAATGTAGGAGTTTTGCAGGGGAAACTACACTTCCTGGTTTGACAGCGTTTAAAATGTGAATTCCAAATCGCTAGAAGCACCGCAAACTAACAATGAAATGTGCTTTTATACAGCAGCGTCGTATTTGATTTCCCCTTTAGAGCATATTCATCAGCACCTTTTGTAGCTATTAGCTTACTTTACACACACACACACACACATACACACACAGAAAAAGAAAGGAAATGTACTGTGTTTATATTTAGACACCCTGGGCTGTCAGCTGAATATTCCACTGTGATGGGTGGGTTGAGAGGACCACTTTACATAAAAGCCCAGAGAATTTTGTGAGTGGCATGTTGCTGCACAAGAACCCATTTTTAATAATCAAATTCCCCTGTGGCTTGGCTAAGAAATATGCGTGCTCGTGTGTATGTGTGTGTCTGTGTGTGTGTGTGCGCCTGTTCGTTCCTGTTCTCATTAGGATCTACACTACGCCGGCCCGGTTCAATGTTGTTTCCTGTATAGCCCATTACTGCTACCTGCCCTGGGGTTGGAAGTTGAAGCCCGAGACAAACAGCGAGCCGCGTGCTGTAAAATGCACCCGGGAGATTAGCGTGGCGAGGAAATCGGGACGTGTAAGAGGGGTGAACTTAAGGTTGAGTCAACCTGAGGCCACAATGGGGCCGGGCTGCCGTGGAGAGATGATTTCCAGGCCGGCTGTAATGTGGAGGGGAGAGGATGAAAGGGGGAGAGAGAGCAGAATCTTTAAATGGGGAAATAGAAAAACACATGATGACCAAAACCACAAATTTGACCCTGGAGACTAAATACAACACACACACAAACACACACATACACACATACCATGTTAGGTAAGGAATTTCCCTCCGCTGTGCTCCTAAGGCTAAAGCTAGTGAGCTCACAGTAAAGTGTGTTTACGTTGTTTGTCTTTGTCGCATTCTAACATTCAGCCACCAAATCTGTTGTGTAACAATAACAGCTGCTCACTGGAGTTTAAAGCCTAAATTACTGATGTAATGTTGTAAAGTTTAGCTCAGCAAGTGTTAGCCATTAGCCTAATGCTTGCTATTAGGCTAATGGCTAACGCTTCAACTCCCTCTCGCATATTTTTGCGCCGCGTTTTGTTTTTTTAATTGTCTGTCAGTTAAAACATGCTGAGCTGTGAGCTGAAGTAGTTCTTTAAAAGCTATCTAAAGGCAATCTATTGATCTATTGATTGATCTGGAGGAAGGCTAGCTATGTTAATGTGACGCAGTTAACACTAACTACACTGCAGCTTTAATTAGCCGGGGCAAATCAAACAAGAGCTTTGGAAAGGTCATAATGTATCAAACCCATCACTGTTTAGGATAAACATGCGAGTACAACCACAAGGACAATTACAGCCATGTTCTACGTCATAACAGCACAGTCACTGCAATAATTTCTGACAAATGAGGGAAGAGTCTTATCACCTGGCGTTTGTTGACATATTTGCAGTTTGTAAATGCAACAACAAAACAAACAAGTTGTTCTCTCAACGTGTGTGTGTGTGTGTGTGTGTGTGTGTGTGTGTGTGTGTGTGTGTGTGTGTGTGTGTGTGTGTGTGTGTGTGTGTGTGAAAATCAAAATAATCAAATCCAAACATTTTAGCGTGCTTTGGATTTGCGAGAGCCTGAATTGATTCTAGGGAGGAAAATGAGAGAGAAGGTTCTGACTCTGAGAGGGAGAGTCTGCCTCGCGTGACTCAACTCTTACGACGGCTGTGTGTTATGCCAGTTATAATTTAGCAGGTGTTGGTGGGAACGGCTCACACTGATACTGTCAGTCACCGTGTTTTCCAATTACCATGGCCTGCACACCGACATGATTGCCTGATTGGCAAGCGTTATTTCCGCGGCAATTATTATGATTCTGATTATGTCAATCATTCCACTCTCTGCCTCCGTGTGGCACTGAGTCGGAGTCGCACGCGTTTCGGTTTCCCCCCTCGTGCGTCTGGCGGTGGCAGTTTGAGGGATATTCTCTGTTTTTACAGTAGCAAAAACTTTTTAAAAATTCATGCGGCGCTCGCCTCCAGCGCCATTACCTTTGAGCTCGGTAGCTCATTCTAAATTACTAACGGCCTGTATATGGTCCCCGTAATGATCATTTTCGCTCTGTGTCAGTAATAATTGTGAGGTTAGTTCTATTTTAGTGCAAGCTCAGGGCTTCTGGTTTTATCTGGCTCCTTCCTGTATTATTCATGTCATCCTCCTGTCTTTGACTTTTCCTACACTGGCCTCCATTTAAACTGCAATTACCACAATTACCTTTTCAGGACTCTTCCAGTGAAATAAAAGGAGAAGAAGGAGGAGGAAAAAAACGGCAAAAAGAAGCCATTTTCTTCTTTGTCGTCGTCATCGCCGCTGCCACCATCATCATCTATTTACCACATGATTCAATTAGTGAGCCATCAGATAAAAGGTCACTCCAGTAATCAGTCTGCTGAGAACATGTTTTCTCCTCGCCCTCTTTTTCCTTTTTACACCTTTTCCTCCTCATCCACTCCTCCGCCGCCCTTGCCCCTGCTTTAACGTCTCGCCGTGTCTAATCGGCCTCTCGCCTTTCCCCCGTTCTGACTGTGACTGAGACGACTCGGACGCCTGCACTTTTGAACCGACCCCGGTATCCACGGCAACAAATGTGTTTGGTGCCCCGGCAGCGCAGCCCTCGCAGATGAGTTCAGTCATAGTTCACTTCAAACGGAATCAATGGCAAACGGTGCCCGGATTGGTAAGACGCTGTCAGCCCGGACACGCTTCCTGCTTCGGCCGCCGTCGCTCCATCACCTTTAAAACTGGATTGGATTTATGTCTGCTGCAAACCGTGTGCAGTATTCCAGCTAATGTCAGCAGTGCAGGGGTCAGGCGGTGCAGGCGAACATGTTAATGTGATGTTTTATCTCCTCTACCCGACCGCCTGATTGCGCCTGGCGAAATGCTAACAGCGCTATCTGAAGGTACACACTCTGCTCAGGTGCGGTCACATTTCTGGAACTTTAAGTCTTCAGGAGGAAGTAGCTCCATGCTGCGGCGTAGCGTAGCAACAGTGCTGGAGTACTTTGCTTTGCTCAAAGGCACCTCGAGCAATTGTTTAGCGTCACACGGATTCCCACGCAAATCCCTTTGATGCGACTGAGCCTTAATGTCAAAGTTAACAAGTAGCTTCATGCACTGCTACAGTGTGTGTGTGTGTGTGTCATCTAAGATGTTTTGTTGCGATCGTGAGAAAAATAGTTGAGCTATCATGAGAAAATAACCGTCCTCTTCTTCAAGACCTTGAGAACATTATTCCATTATTTGGAGGAAAACAACTTTTGTTTTCTTGAGATCTCCAGAAAATGAGAGAGAGAAGTTCTTATCTCGAGGAAAACAGTGGAATAATAACATATATATAGAGCCGTGTGAGGCCACGACATACATTGTCTCTGTTCTGTATTGGAATGCTTTAAGAACGACCTCATAGCTCGCTCAGTAGTGTGAAGAAACACGGCAACAATCAGTGTGACGACTGATCTTTACGTCCTATCAGAGTTCCTAACAGTAGGTGAGGTTGTTTAGTCACATTAGGACTGATGCTGATCGGCCTGATACACACTGACAAAGCGTGATTATTCTCCACACACACACCCCGGCGCTGACCTATATTTGATGGAAAGCTGACAGGCTACTCCCTCTCACACACCCACACGGGCACACACACACACACACACACACTCATAATCATTCTAAACTTCAACCTCTTATCTCGCCTAGACTCACATACGGCGTGCCTGCCTGATCGAGGAAGGAAAAGTGCAGACTCGTGTGTGTGTGTGTGTGTGTGTGTGTGTGTGTGTGTGTGTGTGTGTCCATCTCAGCAGCTGCTCTGTCAGCACACTCACAGTTGGGTGGTGGTGGTGTGTGGGGGGGAGGCGGGGGATCGACGCAGCATGTCTAAAGAACTCATCAACAACCCGGGGCTTGGTGCTGTGTGTGTGTGTGTGTGTGTGTGTGTGTGTGTGTGTGTGTGTGTGTGTGTGTGTGTGTGTGTGTGTGTGTGTGTGTGTGTGTGTGTGTGTGTGTGTGTGTGTGTGTGTGTGTGTGTGTGTGTGTGTGTGTGTGTGTGTGTGTGTGTGTGTGTGTGTGTGTGTGTGTGTGTGTGTGTGTGTGGGAGATGATGCAGTGCAGAGTCTGTAGCCTCTCAGCCCAGAAGACCCCTCCACCCCCATCATGGACCTCACTGTACGCACATTAACAAGCTTACCGCCTGCATTCATCCAGCAAATATGCTCCTTACCCGTGGAGGATGAGTCCTTTTTTTCTTCCAGATTTGAGCGTGGAGTGCTGGAGCTTGTTATGAGAAACTAGAATTTGATTTGTTATGAACGCAAAGCAAACAGCTACAAAAGCTCCTGGGGTGTTTAGTCTGCGGCTATAGGATTAATGAGTGTGTGTGTGTGTGTGTGTGTGTGTGTGTGTGTGTGTGTGTGTGTGTGTGTGTGTGTGTGTGTGTGTGTGTGTGTGTGTGTGTGTGTGTGTGTGTGGTACGTGCTGTGCGATGCGTGCGTTTGTGTGTGTTTGTTTTGTACTTGTCAAAGCAGAGAGCTCTCTTTAAGTGTAATACACTCATGTGGCGGTTGGTTGCTGGAGGCGCTGAGGCTAATTCACTCTCAGAGGCTAATTCCATGCTAACAAGTCAGCGATGCCACATGCTCGCTCTTACCCACAGTCCAGTGGGCAACGCTCGGAGCAAACCAATTAGCCGGCCTCTCTCTGGATCTGTCAACCCCCCAAAAAGTCACTAAAGTTTTTTTCTCCCCCCGTCCCTCTGAGCCTTTTTGACTGAAGGAGGTCTGAGCTGAGCATTAATAAGCCTGTATGAAAGACATCAAACACGCAGGCTAAGCTGCCTTGCCAATTAGCTAAAATAGCTGTTTAGTGACAAATCTCTCCGAGCCTGCGACTGAAGCGCCGTCCAATGCAGTGAAGACTTGAATGCAGACAGATTTTTGTTCCTCTGATGGACGCATTAGAGCGCCGGGGGATCCTTTTGTGGAAACTTTCCTTCCCTCTGTGCCAGTTTGAGAAAAGACGGCAAACATAAAGGTGTCAAGATTCACTAAGTGAAGCGACTTGACACTGTGCAGGATTGCAGCAGTTCCACTGTGGGAGCAGCTAATTGGAAGGTAATTAATGGAACGCGGGCTGATAAATACCTTTGTGCGCCGGCTTGTCAAGGACACGGAGGTGATGGGAGGGAGTCTGAGACGGGCGAGGGAGGGAGGGAGGGAGGGAGACGAGGGACAGGACAGACACCTTTTCTTCATCCTGACAACTAATCCTCATGCCTTCATCCTCTCCCCTCAATTCCTAAATGAAACCCCCCTCATGGCGCCCCCCACCCCCTCTCTCTCTCTCCCACCCCTTTTCAGGCCCCCTGCCTATTCTCCCCTTCCCCAACTTCACTTGTTTCCATGGAAACACAGGATAAAAAGAGTTACTGCAAGATTAAATCAAAGATTTTGAGTGCAGAAAATGTTACAAGCTCTTTCGAATCGTGTTACTGGAGTTCAGGATGATACTCTCTCTTTTTTTCCCCCTTCCAGATAAAAAGAAAAAGGCGAGAAAAGAGGAGAACAGATTTAGTTCGGCGCATTTCAGCTCCATTCAGTCGCCGGAGCAAAGCGGAGAGGACCTGTCTGTCTCTCTGGGCCCCCCCTCCCCCTCCCAGCGTGTCGCTCCTCATGTTTTCCCTCTTTGTATTTGGCTTCTCAAGCTCCGCAGGTGCACCGAGAAAAACCTTGGCAGCAGCCGTCAAGGATACCTGGAGGAGACTCTGAGCTCAGAGTTGATGGCTAAATATTGATTGGGAAAAGCTTGAAACAGATGGATTTGTGGAGAGGATTGTTTTGATGTGGCTATGGTAACACTTACACAGCTATTACTCTGCTCTTTCTCCTGAGCTGGTGTTTGGTTATATAACATCACACACACACACACACACACACACACACACACACACACACACACACACACACACACAATCAGACTGCTGCTGTAACTTTAACTGAACCTTAACTACAATTTACTACAAATTACTTACAATACAATAATACACCTTCAATTACTTAATGACAACATGACTCACGCTACACACTGATGCTACACACTGATGCTACACACTGATGCTACATACATGTGCTGTGCATGAATGCATTTTAAATCAGCATTAGTTGCAGGCCTGTATCAGCTGATAGGCATGTGAGCGGCCTCCTCATGAATGGATCCCTATGAGGTGGCTCCGTGTGTGCGGCGGCTGAATCGCATTTTTGCCTTAACGACAGCGCTGACAGCAGTACGGAGGACGGCACGCACGCAAACGGGGAGTTTTAAGCGACGGTCTAACGGGACGGATCGGTCTGCTAATGTGGGACGCCGCCGCCACGGTAAACAGAGCTTCCTTTGATCCCCGTGGCTGCGCTCAGCACATGACGCTCTGCAGCTCACTTTGCTTACATAAACACTGGCTTTTTTTACTCAGCTGAGTCTGGAGACAACGTGCAAACAAGCAAAGCAAATGACTTTAATGGAGACTCGCTACCTGTTAGGTCTGCTGATCCCACGGTGTGTGTGTGTGTGTGTGAGCACCACACACTGTATGAGCTACAGGGTTTACATGGAAGGGATATAGTTTTAAATCTGCAGTTAAAACTTAAAACAAGTATTGAATTGATTCAGTCATTCATTTCAGTTCTGGAGACAGTGAAGCTTTTGACACACACAACGCGATACACACTCATTGTTCCCATTGTGTTTGTGTAGAAGTAAAAACCTTGAATGCAATTTCAAGTGTCTGACAGTGAGCCGCTTCTTCTTCTTCTTCTCCTCCTCTGTGTGTTGCTGCTGGGATCTGAACCCATTTAGGTGAAAGGAAACAATCTGGCTGTTATGTAGACGTTTAGTTTTGCATTCATTTCCATGGAGAGGCCATTCTGACACGGGGCAAACTTTCATTTTCACAGATAATCAGATATCTGAGGAGGAGCTGCGGCGCTCAGTGGGAAGCACCGCTGCCTCGCATCAAGAGAGCCCGGGCTTCAGACGCCACTGTGTGAGCCCCGCCCCCTTCACCCCCCCCAGGTCCTCCAGCGTCTGCAGGCCCAGAGAACATGCAGGTGAGCTGAAGTGGAAGCTTTAAATTACCCATAGGTGTGAATGTAAACGTGTAGAGCCCTGTGATGGACTGGACAAGCTGTCCAGGAACACGGGTTCATACGGTCCATGTACGCCGCCGATATGGCTCCAGGAGTGTAACGTCACCCTGAGCACCTTCCATAGCATCAACCTCTCCTGTCCATCCTGTGTGTGTGTGTGTGTGTGTGGGGGGGGGACTGATCCAGAGTGTCACAGGGAGCAGGTGAAGTTTTACCAGAGTGACCGCGTCGCTCTCCTTCACGCTCGGCCGAGTCCTCAAGGAGATCCGACAGCATGTAGGCAGAGTGGGAGCAGACGTGTCCAGGCTGACACACGCTCACACACACACCCACACACGCGCACACGTAGGCGAGCGTCTGCGGGTGTCTGACCCGGGGCTGCTCGCTCCATCAGCCCTCAGTCAAACCTGTCAGGCTTCCTCTCTCCTCCTGGACTTTAATGGACGCTCTCCTCTCCTCTCCTCTCTCCTCTCCTCTCCTCTCCTCTCCTCTCCTCTCCAGCAGACAGCCGCTGTTCTTCAGAAGGCCTGTGTGTAAATGCTGCATTAGGCTTTTCTTTACATTATCCCTGCATGTTAAGGTGACAGTATGACCCTAACCCCCCTCTCCCCCCTCCCCTTCCTGTGGCTCCATTGTGTTCCAGTCTGCAGAGCGATGCCTTGCTTCAGGGAGTCGGGGTCGCACAGATTGCATTATTCTGCCCTGCCTGTGTGACACGGCGTGCACACACACACTGCGCACACACACACACGGCACACACACACACACACACACACGCCGCGCTACAACCTCGCACAAAATGATTTATGAGGTACAAACGCAACAAATGACTCCTAATGAATTGCATTGTTACCGGGCGAATTTAACACACGACGTCATTTTACTGCGTCGGCCCGCGGCCCAGAGAGAGTGAGACGGTTAATGAGTGAGACAGGAGATATGAGGGATTGATTCACTTTTTTACACTCAGTGGGATTTATCGTGTGTGTGTGTGTGTTCTCATGTCGCGGGGGGAGGGGGGGGGGCTTAAAGATTAACCCCGCATTCGCAGAGGTGTCGGCCGGCGCTGCGACGTTCCATATGTTCCGTGTGTGTGTGACCCCCAGGAGGACGGCGTGCAAACACATCCCACACATCTGTCTGCATGTCCCAGATACACCCCACCTGCCCCGCCCCCCCCACCTTCCCTGACATGTCGCGATGAGTAATTGGAGGAATAAATTTAAGTTTAACACACACACACACACACACACACACACACACACGTGCTCGGCATCAAAGCGTCGGCTCCAGCCATGCCGGAGGTCAGCGTTCCGTAAATATCCCCCGCTCTTGTTAACGTGTCACGGCTTTTAAGCGCGCGGACAAACGGCCCACCTGGGACTCGTGGGAAGAGAAAAGGGGGGAAATAAAAAAAAAAAAAAAAAAAGCAAAGCGGAACGTGGCCCGTCCGCTCCCGTCGTTATTTTTACACGTCTTTACGACTCAATTTAGCGGGCGGGAAATAAAACAAGCAGGGGCGTCGGAGCTGCAGGGGTTTGGGATGAGTTAGTGGGCCGCTCCCTGAGCTGACAGGAAGCTGCTGGGGCCGCATGGGGGGGGCATCAGAGGGGGGGAGGGGGAGGAGGGATGGAGGAAGCAAGGGAAGGAGGGAGGAAGGAGGAAGACGAGCAGCGCTAATCAAGCAAGTTTATTCAGATCGCCCGTCTTTAGCTCCGCTTCACGTCTCGGCGACTTGAAGCCGGCGCGGCCTGCAGTCCCTCCCTCTCTCTCTCTCTCTCTTTCTCTGTCTCTCTCTCTCTCTCTCTCTCTCTCTCTCTGTCTCTCTTTTTCCTTTCAGGGGATTTTATCTGAATCCGACCGTATTTAGCGTCGTGGTCCTCATGATTCAAAGAAATGGCATTTTTGTTTTTCTCTCTCTCTCTCATTCCATTTAGCCTGGCTGAAATGGTACGCTCCACGTGCTGCACTCTGATATCGGCTCTTTTCCGGCACGCTCTGATAGCGCCATGTGTTCCTCTCCAAAAAAGGCCTCCCCCTCTCTCCTATTCTCTTCCTCCTGTCTCCTCTCCTCTACATCTCCTCCTGTCTCCTCTCCTCTCCTCTTCTCACCTTCTGTCTCCTCCTGTCTCCTTTCCTTCTCTCTTCTCCTCTTCTCCTATCTCCTTTCCTCCTCTCCTCCTCCTCCTGTCTCCTCTCTCCTCTCCCCTCCGCTCTCCCAGCCCCCGTAGGGAGCGCGTGCACGCCGGGGGAAGGGAGGAGAGGAAGAGGCTCCGTAATTAAAATTCTGTTCAGCATGACGACGCCGTTTCATGCCTCATTCTTCTCACACGTGGGCTGAATGCTGGATGGGCGGCTGAGACTCTGGCAGGTAAACACACACACACACACACACGAGTGGCACCTGAAGCTCACCAGAGAGAGAGAGAAAGAGAGAGAGAGGGAGAGTGAGAGATGGAAAGAGAGGAGAGAAGCCTTTCCACCAGCCTATACGAGCATGTTTGGTTCAATATAGACTCTCATTGTGTGTGTGTGTGTGTGTGTGTGTGTGTGTGTGTGTGTGTGTGTGTGTGTGTGTGTGTGTGTGTGTGTGTGTGTGTGTGTGTGTGTGTGTGTGTGTGTGTGTGTGTGTGTGTGTGTGTTCACATGTGCCGATTCTGCGTTTCTGTGATGTTTACTCATTGGAGGAGGAGGAGGGGGGGGGGGGGGGGCAACAACAGAGAGCCTCGTGGGCTTGTCAACTACTGTCACTCAGTCGTCAACACACACACGCTCACACACACACACGCTCCCCTGCTCACCCGGCTTCATCCTCATATCCCACAATCCTCGGCTCTGAAAAAAAGGCCGCGCAACAAATAACAAAGACAGCAGAGCAGCATCCAAAGGGACCGTCGCTCCTCCAGTGTTTAACCTCTCACTCACACACACACACACTCACACACGCACCTCAAACCCCACCACTACACACACGCCCTCATCAAAGCATTTCTGGCTATTTTGTTTCCCGCTGCTCTACAGAGAGTTATTGCTCATGACAACGATCACAGTCGTTTATTTTCTCTGCACAGCCCCGGCCTCTGTGTGAGCCGGGGTTAGAGTTACCCTATGATATTCAAGCGCTCCCTATTAAATATGCATGAACCCTGGAGATGAAAATTAATTTTGGGAACGTTCTCCCCCTCTCTCTCTCTCTCTCTCTTGCTCTCCCTCTCTCGCTCTCTCTCTCTCTGTCTCTCTCTCCCTCTCTCGCTCACTCTCTCTGTGTCTCTCTCTCGCTCTCTCTCTCTCTCTCTCCCCCTTTCGCTCTCTCTCTATGTCTCTGTCTCTCTCTCCCTCCCCCTTTCTCTCTCTCCCCTCTCTCTCGCTCTCTCTCCACTCTCTCGCTCTCCCCCCTTCTCTCTCTCTCTCTCTCTCTCTCTCTCCCTCCCCCTCCTCTCTCTCTCGCTCTCTGTCTGCCCCCCTCTCTCGCCATCTCTCCCTGTCTCTCTCTCTGTCTCTCTCTCTCTCACCCCCACTCTCTCTCTCTCCCTCCCTCCCTCCCTCCCCCCTTCTCTCTCTCTCCCCCCCTCCTCTCTCTCTCTGTCTCTCACCCTTGTTGAATGTTCACACATGCTTCATCCGTCTTTGCGTCGAGGCGTATATTCCTTCCTTCGTCATCGTCGTTGGCGTAACGCGACGCTCAACAGCGGCGGGACATTGATCTTGTTAAAGCGGCGAAAACAATCCCGGCTCTGAAAAAACCCCAAATATCCCTGCACACGTGGCAGGAACAGGGAGTTTTATAGATCTGCTAAGTTCCCAACAAGTTTGCCCTGAGCTCTTATCCTTCATGAATATTTAGAGCCGCAAAGTGTGAAAATATTAAACTGAATTATGCATGGAAGAGGCGATGTAAAGCTGCAGCGTGCCATTGCAGTTGTTCTTGTGTGTGTTTTTTTTATTTTTTTTTTGGTGAAGCATGGTCTCCACATTACACACAGGCAGGCTGGTGCAGCGTGTGTAGGAGGAGGTGAAGTTGGAAGGAGGAGAAACTGCAAGAATACACAAATCGCTTAAAGGAGAAAGAATCCCCGGCTGCTGCTAAGTTGCTCTCTCTCTCTCGCTCTCTCTCTCTCTGTTAGCCTTAAAAAAACCCCAAAACTCTCCCGCCGCCGCCGCCGTCGCCTCTGATGGCTCGCCAACACCGTTTTGACTCCTGAGGGTTCACGTGTCGCCCAGGAGCGGCGAGCGTTCGGCCTGCGTCCACCGGCCTGCGTCCACTCACTCACCCCGAGCCTCATCTGCATAACTGCATCTTTCATGAGGGCCACTCAATGTCCGATCCATACTGTGTGTGTGTGTGTGTGTGTGTGTGTGTGTGTGTGTGTGTGTGTGTGTGTGTGTGTGTGTGTGTGTGTGTGTGTGTGTGTGTGTCCTGGTCCTGTTAGGCAGTGCAAAACAATCTCCGCTCCATATTTCCCATTTTTGTGTCTCATATCGATGTTTCTGCTCATATTTGTGACTCTGACACAATCTTCTTTCGATCTGTCTCAGGTGGATCTGACCCGAGGGCCGATTGAGCCTCACACCCCCCCCTCTCTTCCGGTTTAATAAGACTTAGTGGTGTCACCTGTATCTCCTCATCGCCTTCATCGTTCTCCTCCGAGTGGCACCTTGTTTGGTCCTGGTCAATATTGGCTGCAGAGCGATGCGGCGGCCTGAAGTTGCTGCTCGACCCCTGTGGCTCTTATCAGGTAAAGTGGTTTTTGATTAGTGTTAATGGTGGCGACTAAATAGCCTTCAGGTTTCCCCCTGGGGTGCACCTGTGTTTGTGTGTGTGTGTGTGTGTGTGTGTGTGTGTGTACGCTGCCCTGCTCAAGGGCAGCCTCGCAATGCATCAAGCTGGAACAAGCATCTTGTGTGTGTTTACTGTGATGAACGGGTGCAGGTTTGACCTCTAACCTGCTCCTAAACTGTGACCTTTACGGCGTCTGCTGCTCTTAGCTATTAAGAGAATGCAGCTGGACGGCGTCTCTGGAGTTTCAGCGCGTCAGCATGAGGGCGATATACGTCCGACGCCAAGAATGAGGCTTTTCTCGTTGCTTGAGCTTTCACGGCCCAGAATTCCAGGCTGCGGCGCTCCGACTCCAAAATGCTCGGCATCTGTTGCAACAGACAGCCTTGCATGTTAATGTAGAGTTAATATTATTCTTATGAACTGCGAGTGACTTCGCATGTTAGTGAGCGCTCTGTCAAATTAATGTCACTTCCATTAATGTCGCCGTCCATTTCTTGTCAGGAGCGACTTCGTGCTCATGCCGGGGCTCGTGCACGCTCAGGCCGGAGCTCGTGCACGCTCAGGCCGGAGCTCGTGCACGCTCAGGCTCAGGCCGGAGCTCGTGCACGCTCAGGCTCAGGCCGGAGCTCGTGCACGCTCACACCGGCTCACACAGACGCCCAGGCGAACCCAAACGCGGCATTTGGACGCGGCCTCATGAAACAAATGTCACATATTTACACACGCACACGCACGCACGTTTAGAGTTTTTTTTCCAAAGAGGCGAGCAGACGAGGGGAGGAAGATGAACGTCCTGAGTCATTTATCACCGAGCCCCAAAAGTACAGATGAATCCAGTGATGAAAATCTGTCCTGAGAAATGTCAGGAAGATATTAACTCCAATACATCAAAGTGGAGCTGCGGTCTCTAAGCTGACTGCCAGCCGATGCTCCCCGCCTTTGGTTAAATAGGGAAGCGCGGCGGCTCCAATGTAATTTTAGCCAACTCCGCTCATTTGTCACACAGAAACGAGTAAATAAAGACACGAGTCACTTTCATCCAAAGATTAACAGTCGAAATGATGCACGGCGAATTTCATTAGTGCCCAAATGCCATTCTTTAGATCTGTCTGATCCTGGTGAAGTGTGTGTGTGAGTGCGAGAGAGAGGGAGGGGAGGGAGAGAGAGGAGGGAAAGAAAGGGAAAGAAAAGGGGAAAAGGAAAGGGAAAGGAAATTGCCTTTTCATGTAGATTTCACTAATTGCTTCCCCCAACAAAATACAGCAGACTTGTACTAATAAGTAAGTAAAGGCTCAGTGGACAGATAGAGCGGCGCCGCACAGAGGCTAATGAAATAGAGAGCTTTCCACGCCTCCCTGGCCGTCTTAATTGTCAAAAAGAGATTCTCCGATGAGCATTTTGGCGCCGGCCCGCTGGATTTGTGGGAAGCCTAAATTGGAGTGCAGGTCGGCGGGGCTCGTTTTTAAGCCGGGGCTCCTTTCATGTGTGCGAGCCGGATCAGATCCCTCATCCGGCGCCTGGAAACAGGTCCTGTGATTCACTCTTGTTTATTTGGCAAACAGCAGCATCAGAGTACAGTCTACGCTTTCACCGCCGCCAACGGGGAATAGACTAGAAAAGCGATTCCCATCTAAAATCCATAACTTCTCTTATTCTGCGCTTTTTCACTCTGCAGCCGTCACTGAAATATATTATACCCTCATTCATTTTTGCATGGATTTATTCAGTCATAAATATTCCATCTGCACGTCACATGTGCGTGATTCATTTCAGCCAAACATTACTTTTTCAATATCGGCGAGGCAGGATTTATCGGCTGTCATTAGCGTTGTTATCGCGATACCTTTACGGGCGGCGCCTAGCGTAGCGTCGCGGCTACTCGCCCCTTTATTACGGCGCGGGAAACCCCCCACCCCCCACCTCCCGACCACCGGGGTTCATTAGAGCTGAGATGAGAGTGCACGGGACTTGATGAGAGACGGAGAATGTACCTCTAATCTAAAAAGGTCAACTTGTGCCAGCTATTCCAGAGATTCACCGCAAGATTATAATTGGGGCCTCGTCTGAAGACAATGTAGAATTAAATGAAGACAAAGTTACAGCATGTGCTTGGCCTTTGATGGGAATTGGGGAGTGAGGGGCCGTTCATTTGCAACCTTTAATCAGTCCAATGAGATCAGAGTCCTGCCTGATCCTAAAAGAGAAGAATGAGGGGGAGAAATGAAATGGTAATTAGTATTGATTACCTATGTGTGTATGACCCCACGGGATCCCCCCCCCCTCCCCTCCCCCCCTGCATTCTTAAATCAACCCAAATTATTGGATTTACTAATTTCACGCTCAGAGAGGAAGCTGGCCGCCAGAACATGCCCTGAACCCCCGCGTCCGCCGGGGTCCGAGGGAAATTACGGCGAGGGGAAACGAGGTGTCTTCTGTGTGTGCGCGGACAAATTAAACACACTGGCTTGAGTTAAGGATGATAGTTACTCCAGGAGGGTCCGCGGGGAGCAGAGGTGATTCAGGTAGCTTTTATTCACATTACATTTCATGTCACTAAGCAATGGCTACAGCCGCGCCGTGTGTGAGCCGAATTACTCCTGGTTAAAGAAAATAAAAGGCTCCATTTAGGCGGGAAACAGCCGCCCAATTACATGCATACACATTTACTACACCCATGGGAAATAGAAATTTCCTTTCAAACGATAAGATTAATTCCTAATTACGGCCACGCACACACACACGCACGCACACAGCGCTCATTTGGTTAATCTAGTTTGGCCATACAGCGGCGTAGCCTCAGATTGTCAAGAGCAGAAGTGGACAGCAGCTGATGGAGAGAATACATTCACACACACACACACACACACACACACAGCACAGTGGACCCGATGAACCCTCAGCTCAGGGATGTGACGGTGCTCTGGCTCCATCTGCTGGCTGTCAGGTGAAGCACACACTCACCGTTAGAGAGGAGAGAGGGATTCACAGGAGGATAAACATATTGGGAGATTCTTCATTCATTGTTTCCCCTCGTTCACTTGTGTCGGAGTCCAACAGACGGTAAACTCTTATTACTTTACTGTCATTACGCCTCAGTGTTGTGATTTCTCTGACTGAAGCAGCAGCAGTCTGATGTAAACAAAGACTCGGTCACACTGTGGGCACCTTCTGTTGTCATAGTTTTTATTTTGTGGGTTTAAAACGTTCTTTCACACATTTAAATTAAAAGGTGCAACATGACGGACAGCTACCTACCACAGCAGTCTACAGTCGGTCTACAGTCAGATCTGTGCTGTGTATCAGTGTAACACGCGAGAAAGGAACAATGATGAATAGATAAATATTAGTTTCAGATTAAAGCACAGCAAGTAAGCTCCCTCAACTTGCATCAGTAGAACTGTATTGCATCCGTCTCACATCAATACGCTTCAACTCACACACACACTCTCTCTCTCTCTCTCTCTCTCACTCACTCACTCACTCACTCACTCACTCACTCACTCACTCACTCACTCACACACACACACACAGCAGATACTGCGTCTATTCTGTCCTCATCCGACTCTCTGCTCAGAGCGTCGGCAAACAAAGACAGAAAAAGTGCTTTTTAAACGACGACTACGCTCAACATCCAGGGCAACACACACTCACACACACACACATACAGCAGATGCAGGGTTGTTTGTCAGTGCGTGGCAGCTGTGTGTGTGTGTTTGACATTACAGACAGGCTAGGTTACAGTGCTTAGTGCCGTCGCTAAACACGCTAATGAGAGGAAGGAGTAACATTTAGAATGCGGGGACAGGAAGTGAACACAGCTTTGACCCTTTGAGGAGAGACCTGTTCTCCCTTTGAGGGGCGCTGTTACATCACGGGCAGCGGTGTGACGTGGCAGCGCGAGCCTTTCACATGTCCGCAGCGGCGTCAGAGTCTCGGGGCCGGTTGTCGTGGACGTGCTCCAGCTGACTGGAGTCGGAGAAGTCGTAGCTGGTCTTGTACTTGGCCAGGATCTTCATCAGAGGACGCAGCTTCAGCCACCACTGCTCCTTAGGGATCCTGTGGCTGCAGGCACACACACACAGCGTATCTCAGCAGGTGTGTGTGGGTGTGTGTGTGAGACAGTGGTCTAAGTTGTGTTTGGGTTTGTTGAGTGATACTCACACAAAGTCAGTCTGCTCTTTGAGTTGAACCACCGGCTGGAAGACCAGAGCCCTGCGGCGCATCCCCAGGAGACAACACGAGTCGTCAGTGTTAGCAAACACTTTGCCTGCAGGGAGACACGAGAGCCATGAGACGTAGGGACACACAAACAAACTTAACCCCTCGTTGTTCTGCTTACAAACATGCATTATGGTGAAACTTTGTGTTGGGCAGAGGAGAGGAGAGGACGGCTCTTTAACATCGTGTTCATGTCTAATCTACATGATGGAGCCGTGCCACAGTTAAGAGACGGGATAACTAAAGAGGGGATGTTACATTTCTACAAAGCCATGATGCAGCAGCGTCCAAAACACTGAATATGGGGCAAAGCAGGGGAAAGAAAAGGGTTCAGACACACTCCCAGTTCAACCAATGAATAAGGCAGGTTGCTGAGAATGGAGCCGCTAACTTAACAGGCAGACTGGCGGCGACGGCAGCCAGCGCTAGAAGCTGAAGCTCAACATGAGCCTACAGTGGGCGCTCATCTATACGAGTATGGCAACAACAGTGGAGATGACAGATGGAGAGATGGAGCGTAAAGTAAATACACAGACGAATGTCGGAGCCAGAACGAGGAAAAAGTTTTACCTTCATCTTATATGGCATCCATGAGTTTGGCAAACGGACACAAGAAACAAAGAGGAGTTTTATTCTATGGTCTGAATGCAGAGCCACAGATCTGTGAGGAGCCACAGTTCAGCTGAGCCTTAAGGAAGTGGAGCTTTCACTGCACCTTGTCTGTAAACCTCCACCAGCTTCTTGGAGATCCACTGCATGGCCTTGGCAGAGATCTTGGTCCCAAAGTTGCGGTCAAACGGAGACGGAGCTCCTCCCTTTCATCAAAACAAAAGACGTCACTAACTTCATTTCCCTGGTAGCAGAATGTGAGGATAGAGAAGAAGAAGTGAGCCGGGCCTACCTGCTGCATGTGACCCAGGACGTTCTTCCTGCAGTCAAACACGCCCTTTCCTTCCTCTGAGTACAGCTGGTAGATGAAGTCGGTCGTGTAGTTCTCATTAGAGTTCTCATTCCTACACACACACACACACAGGAAATAAGAGCCCTTAGGCGACGTCTGAGTGGATCTGCACTTCACCATGTGTGCCACTAGAGGGAGGCCTACTGCATCGACAGTCTCTCCCCAAACACATGGTCTTCAGACTCGGCTACAGGGAACAAGGAGAACAAGGAGAACAAGGAGAGAACATCCGAGCTCCTTTGGTCCACAGCTCTTACCTGAGGATGAGGCCTCTCTGAATGCTGGTCTTCATTTTCTCCGTCAAATGTTCAACATTGGCCTGTGGGCATAAATGGGAGTCTGGTTGATGAGTGAAAGCCAACAGTGCCCTCTAGTGAACAAGGTGAGAGATGACCTATTTCTTTAGTCTAGGAGTGTGTGTGTGTGTGTGTGTGAAGGAGAGATGCTTTGTCACCTGCAGGTCTCTGATGTCAAACGGCTCCTCAAAGATGTAGGCGGCGTCGGCCCCAGAGGCCAGGCCGCCCACACTGGCAAGGTAGCCACAGTAGCCTCCCATGGTCTCGATGATGAACACGCGTCTCTTGGTGCCGCTTGCCGACTGCTTGATGCGGTCACAAGTCTGACACGTGCACACACTGCATGTCAGTCACACTCATTAACCACTACACACACACACATCTATATTAGACTGCTGTATGTGGTTGTGTTAAACATGTCTGTGTGTGTGTGTGTGTGTGTGTGTGTGTGTGTGTGTGTGTGTGTGTGTGTGTGTGTGTGTGTGTTTCTTCAGAAGCCCCATATTGGTAACATAAAGCGTTCCAGAGAGAGAGAGAGGCACAAAATCAAACAAGTCGTGCATCAACTATCAAGGCCGTCATGCTCATTCCCTCGCAGTTCAGCTTCAGCCACACTAATCAGGCAGAGTCAGTCTAATAATGCTGCTTGCACCACATAAACACAGAGTCCTGCACAGGGGTAAGAGAGAACGCAACACTTAGCATCGCTCAGTTACATCAAACGCCTGGAAGGAGACAGGAAACAACTGGATGAGGGCTGAAGGAGACTGGACTTCACAGTGTCTAATGTGTGTGTGTACGCTCAGAGTGAAGCCTAAAGCTGTGTGTTTACAGGTTAGAGACAGTCGGTGTGAGCTTTAAGTTCCATAGGGATGAGCGGCCTTACCTCCACGATGGCATTGAGGGCCGTGTCTGCCCCGATACTTAGATCAGTGCCTGGTACATTGTTACTTATGGTGGCAGGCAGCATACACATGGGGATGCAAAGCTCCCGGTGGGCGGCCCGAGCGTCGGACAGCTGCAGCAGACTCTCAAACGCCTGGAGCCGCAGTGAAAGCGCATTAGAACCCAAACAACACTTTAGTTTAGAGAGAGAGAGGCGAGAGCGTGACCTGCCATTCCGGCCCGTTCCGTGTGATAGCAGCTATGGCTTCCCTTTGGCAGAACGGAGGGAGGGGAGAGGGAGGGGAGAGGGGATGTGAGTGAAAGAGTTAAAGAAAGAAAGTAAAAGGTGGAGAATTACTCAAATGGAAGGAAGAGGGAAACATGGAAAAGGTTATAGGATGGAGAGAAGACAGAAAGAGGAGAGGAGGTGTGAGAATAGCCAGAAAGGAGAAGGGTGTGTGTGTGTGTGTTTGTGCAGGCAGGAGGAGCACTGAGTCTGCATTCACATGATGAAGATGACGGCCAAGGCCAGTTTCTCTCTTCATATCCAAAAGCAGCAGAGTCGCTCTTTTGCATGGTGACATGAAGTCTGAACGACCTATGACCTTTGACCCTAGTCTGTGCTCTGCTGTGAATGTCCCCTCACAAAGCAGCGATACACTGACATGCAGATGAACACTCATCCTGATGAAGATGGACACGATCACAGAGTTCACATGCAGGCAGAGAGAACATGGCCGTCACACACGTGTGCATCTCACAGCATGCCTCCATGTCACCGCTCTCCAACTTACCTGTTCAGGAAGGGAGCGTCGCTACTGTGCACACTGGACTATGGACACTATGTGTGTGTTTCGTGTGTGTGTGTTGTTGAGATGAACTATCCCGGTTGCCCGTCACTTACAGTAGTGATAGCGTTCAGAGCCGTGTCTGCTCCAATGCTGAGGTCTGAGCCTGGCACATTGTTGGAGACAGTGGCTGGGACCATCACCATGGGAACACAGAACTCGTCATATTTCCCACGCGCCGTTAACAATTCCAGTAGCGACAGGAAGGCCTGAAGGGCAGAGCCAAGGGCTTTAGAGGCTGAGAGGCTAGAAGGTTGTTTTGGTTTAGTCTTACTTTCCAAACAGGGAGGGAGAGACAGACAGGTAAAGTGAAGGAGCCAAGGGGAGGAGCCAGGTCTATCACAACGGACAGCAGCAGCGAAACAGACAGGTACTACTCCACACACACTCACACACTTACACACACTGACTCACTCACTCATTCATACACATGAACACAAAACTCATTACATGTTTACAGGAGAGGTACAGCTAGTGAGCGTCTAAACAGGAGTGTGTGAGGTGGTTGATGATGAAGAGCAGGTGTCCTACTTCTAATTAAAACTAAATCATCCCACTATTTGTGTTTCCAATGTTGGTCCACTTGTCATTTCACTTTAACTCTGCTTGTGTCTCTATTCAGCCAAACACTCCAGCAGACCAACATTGCTTTGTAGAAGAAGCTGCTCTAGTTCCTGGCTGAGGGACGACTCTACAGCATGATGAAGATGAAGCATGGGGAGGATGTGGTGCTATGCTAACACAAAATGGGTTAGGATCAGCTTAAACATATTTACTGTGACCTACATACAGTCATAATACATCATTATAGTAAAGGAGCTGTATGAAGCCTTAATGCTGAGGCTGTGAGCTCTTTCTCCATTAGCTGACAACATAATGGACACGTCAATGATGAGACTGTGGCCTCATTACATCATTATCTAAATGAGAGTCACAAATAATAAAAGCAAGTATCACACGTACCTCAAACCCTCCGATAACTAGCAGAGCGTTTATGTTGTGCTTTCGAATCTGTTCGGCTATTTTGTCAACGTGCTTTGCTGGAAGTGTGCTGAGGAAGAAAACAAGCACGCAACAAGAACATGTTACTATTTATACATGAAGATCAAGCAATGATGACGACCTGAACAAACTAATCTTGATTTTTTTTTTCCTACCGTTTAGTTCCCAGCAGCGATCCACCCTGACCTGTCCATCCTCCAACATCAGACCATTTAATCTCCTGGATCTGAAGGGGAGGAAACAGAAACACATGTAAGCATACACACTCCTAACACACAGGACGCATACAAAAGGAGTCGATACAATGGAATCATCAGCATCAGCGCCCTGAATTCAGTTGAGCAGGGCACAGACCTGACGCAGCAGTGACAACAAGTTGAAGACAAGTAGATGAAGGTTGAGTGTGAAATGTTTTTACTGACTGCGGTTTTATTTTTGCAACAATCACTTCCTGCCCAAGGGGAACTTAACTTGAGCAGGGACGGTTAAAGGAGGGGCCTGTGAAACTAGTTTGACCAGAGAGAGCCAAGACTCGAGTTACGGTCCAGACTGACGCAACACAGGCAGGGCTCAGTTTGTGCTTTGACCGTTTAGACTACACTTCTCCAATAGTTTGAGAGAATGAGATCCATTTCATTGATTGATTCAGTGATCATTCCTCTTTGTGTGAGCAGCAGAAAGGAGGCAGGTTTATGTGTGTGTGTCACCCACCTGTCCTTTGTAGAATCCCTCAAACCCATCACTGACGGCAAACATCTTGTGGCCCTCTGTGATTCCCACCCTGACAGCTGAGCGGATGGCAGCGTTCATGCCGGCAGCGGGAGCGCCAACGTTCAACACTGCAACATTGAAATTGCTCTGAGGAAGTACAAAGGAGAACAACAGGTTAAACGGATTTCACAAGCATATCTCGTGCATCTGAGCTCGATTCATGGAAACAGTACAGAGTTGTATCATGTGTGGTGTAACTGGGAGGGCTGTGATGAACAGGGTTAGCTGCAGAATGGATCGATACATGGTTCCTGCTCTGTTCACATGCTGTGCACTCATTATCACAGAGCCAAACCCTAAAGTTAGCTCCACAGCATGCAGTCTGCTTCACTTCACAGATCTACAGTTTGGAGTTGCATTCTTTGGAGGCAGAGTATCGTGCTGAAACAACTCTAACTCCTGTCAGCTCCGAGCCGTGACCCTCAGCAGGGAGCCGGCTCTTATCTGATGCTGCTGCTCCACTGACTAACTCTGGGTAGCCTGAGCTTCACAGCAACTACAGCCGGGGAGCATCCAGCAGGTAAGAACTGTGTTTTGCCTCCTGGTCATAACTGTAAAAAGGCGGTTACTGGATCTCAGCACTCATTAACAATCTTTTGTCAAGGAAACACCCAAACAGGAAGCTCCTGCACGTAGACACACACACTGAGTCACCAACATCACTTTACTTACGCATGGTAATTCAGATTCAGGTTTATGGTGAGCCAGCAGTTTGTACGTCTTCAGATTGTTTTCAAAACTCCTGTAATAAAGGAAGACGTTCAATACATAAAATGATACAAAGCTTTATTATGGCACGTGATCAGTGGCTATGATGTAATGATGTTGGGAACACTGGTGGCCTACACTGAGCAGTATCACTCAGATTGGATCCTGTTAAAGTCGTACCTGCCCCGAAGCTTCACTGCGTCCTCAAACCTTTTCTCGTCCATGGCCTTCTGGACCGCTTGAGTCTGTGGAGAACATGGGAGAGAGGGCGTGCGTCACTGTTACTCCACGCTGTGTGTTCACAATGAGTGCAGAAGCAGAGCCTCATTCTGTGTGCATGGACAGAGACAAGCAGTGGAGATTAGAATGGCAAATTCCCAATCTGAAATAATAATGTTTAGTAATAAATCATGATCATTTGTTGGAAAATTGTGAGGACACACTAAATTCAGTGTGCAGTGTTTGAAGCTCAAATGAGTGTAGAGAGATAGGAACTTTATTGTGGATGATGTCGTCAATTATTTTGTTTCAATCCAGCAGTCATTTATCTTTGATCATCAATCATTTGTGACTCATCAGCATGGGGACATAAATGACTGTGTGTGTGTGTGTGTGTGTGTGTGTGTGTGTGTGTGTGTGTGTGTGTGTGTGTGTGTGTGTGTGTGTGTGTGTGTGTGTGTGTGTGTGTGTGTGTGTGTGTGTGTGTGTGTGTGTGTGTGTGTGTGTGTGTGTGTGTGTGTGTGTGTGTGTGTGTGCGCGCGATCGTTTTGGAGAGTCATTAACTGGACACAACTGCAGCTTAACCCTTCCACCTCTCTCTCTCTCTGTGTGTGTGAACATGAGAGCCACTCAGGACCAAATGGACGCTGCTGTTTGTCGTCACTTCAGCTCCACTGAGTCTCTCTCCTATCACACACTCATTATCGAGCGTCTGTGTTTGCATGTGCTTTGAAGTCTCCCTCTCTTCGCAGCTTCCCTTATTTTGTAAGTGTGTGTGTGTGTGTTGCATGTGCGACTGTGCAGAGACTCGGCCTGCACCTTACCATCTGCACACACTCCATCAGAGGCAGGCGCACCGACTGGTTCCCGCTCAGAGAGACCACACAGGCTGGTGTGTTGGCTGTGGTCTCCAGAAGAGCAAAAACAGCCTCCACACCCATGCGACTGGCCTGCGTGAGCAAACACACACACACACACACACACAACAGTTTCCTCTGTACACCTTTTCATGACAGCGTGTGCTAATACATTAATCTGTTAATGTGCTTAACCTAAAACCAGTGGCCGTTCCTCTTTAGAGGTATGAGAACATGACAAATACAGGATTACACAGGGACACACACACTCATGACTGGACCGGGGCTGAGCACAGGTCTACTGCGTACTACATTAAACAAATGCATAGTTATCTATACAATACTATAATTGCTGAAATGAGTGAAAGGTAATAACTAATCTGATACAGTTTCTGAAATCTGTGTCCTAAACACTTCTCTATAATAATCCCATGTTAATCTGAGGTCATTCCAGGTTAAAATGAAACCCTGTCCCTACCAGGATGCGGTCAAAAGCAGACGGGGTCCCTCCTCTCTGGACGTGACCCAGGATTGTCACTCGTGTGTCAAAGCCCAAACAGTTGACAACGAGCTAGAGGGGAGAAACGTTTAGATATTACCACATAATTAAAAAAGCAGTAAGTAATGAATATAGTTTATTATTCCAATGCTACTTAAATGTAAGGCACATGAGTAACATTGAATAATGATAATGATGCAGTGACATAACATTCAGAGTTCCACATGCACACACACACACACACACACTGGCACAGACTAAACACACACAGGAGAACACAGTAGGAATGCAGAGAAGAAGAGGAAACAGCAAAGCACATGCAAACCATTCTTATTTTTCAGTCATGTTAGTGGGTTTGGATCTCAGATCGGTATGTGCCAGGTTAACTTTGAGACGGGTAGCGTCCAACAAAACGTTAATGTTTTACATCTTTGTCTTCAAATTAGCTGTCAGTTAGTGCGCTAAGATGAGAGTAGAGACTTTGGACAAACCTTTAGCGTCTTTAATATGTGAGAGCTGCTTGGCTTTGTGACGTTTAGCTGCGGGGTCTGATCGAGGGGCGCACAGCTACAGAGAAGCAAGTGAAAGCTGCCTTACCAAACTAGAGGAGGTGAGGTCTGACAGAGCATTCCAGAAGGCACAGCAACAAAGTCAAAGCCACACCAGGGTAGCAGTACACTAGTAGAGGTCATACAGGAGGCACTTGAAGCTGGATGTCACAGTGGAACCTGCCACACGTCGTTACTAAGAGCTCCGTACTCACATCCTTGATATAGTCAGTGGTTATGGGCTTGTTGTTATGATCAATCGCCCCCTCCGCTACAATAATGATATTCAGCCTTTTCATTCCTGCTCGATTCTACAGGGAGGGTTGGTGGAGAGACAACATGACAGAAAAACTCAGGCAACGGCTTTGACATGGGCTTTCAGAAGCATAGGGTCCGGACATCACAAGTCACTACAGCTCAGCTTTTTGGAATCGCCAATACCCAGAATCCCTGCCTGATCATTGGCCAAGGTTACACGTATTGCACGGTGATGTCATTTGAAGCGAGATTGGTTTCCCTCTTGGTTTTCCCTGATGTCAGTGACCGTATGTTTGGGTCAGGTGCATGTGTGGCTCAGCAGCCTGATTCATAGCAGTCGGGTCTCCATGCTTCTGGCTTCCCCTTTGTTTGGCCCTAGGTACTCACATCCTTGACAATACTAGAGGTTATAGGCTTCCCGTGCCTGTCAATGGAACCTTCAGCAACTATGATTATGTTCAGCCTTGTGCCCCTGGAGCGGGTCTGCACCATAGAACAACAACAACATGTTTCCAGAGCAGAGATCACATTAAGACATCAGATGATCATTAAAACACGATTCTTCACCATAATCCTCTGTGATTAAAGACAGATGCAATTCTTCAGTTGGTATAAAAACAGTGGAGTGTTGTGTAGCGTTATAAAAAACACTCTTTGATGAAACGAGATGCCTGAGAAACATTATGCAGCCTTGAGTCTGGTGCATTGTAAGCTTCAATACGTTTCCTGTGAAGAAACCAATGAGATCATGTTACCGCAGACAGTTTCTGACACATCTTGTCCTCCCAGCCGTCCTCGGGGGGCATCTCAGGGATCAACACCCAGTCTGCCCCACAAGCCAGGGCACTCACCAGCGCCAGGTAACTAGAGGAAGAAGACACCAACGCCAAACACAAGGTATGTAAACACGAGTGATGATGGCGGCCTCTGGCCCAAAATAACATTTGCACATCTGACATCAAATCTATCAGAGGCATCCTTACCCACAGTGTCTGCCCATCACTTCCAACACAAAAGTCCTCTGGTGACTGAAAGAGAAGGAGACATCAAGACACAGCAGAACCTTTCTCTAACACGGCTGTTCAGAAAGACACATGGAAGATGACACCAAATGGAGCCGACATGGTGGTAATGGTGTCAATTTGCAATTTCAGTTCAGTCAATTTAACTTCCATTAAATAATAAACTATTCTATTAATGTGACTCTCCACACACACAAATAATTGGAAATTCCACTGTTTTCTTTACGACTATCTTCAACTCCAAATGGCTCGGAGGAAACACACTTGACATGATATCAACATGGGAGGAAGCGTAACAACACCACACATTGATAACATGATGAGAGGCCCAGTGTGCCGGCTGGGAATCTGTCTCTTAAAGAGTTTAATTGGATTTAGCACGAGTGAGCTATTATCTAGCGGTTTATAATGCAGTACTTGTGAAGCGTAGCACGCTCTGACACACTCCTCACCTTTGTGCCGTTGTCATAATTGCGTCCACCACCTCAATTATCCTGTGCAAGGCAGAGTCGGTGCCAATTGTCATGTCTGTTCCACAGAAGTCGTTATCGATGGAGCCGACCATCCCCACGATGTGCAGGGCCGAGTACTTCTGAACCGCGTCGGCTTCGATCAGACCTGAAAGGATCGATCGTGAGTCGTGAATCACTACTTTATTTGTTTCTAAAGTAACTTTCTTACAGTAATTCAGACTTGTAGCTCTCCCTGCCTGTTGTTTCCCATAACAGTGTGAGATTAGCAGCAGCACTGTTTGATGTGTGGAAAGTGCTAAGCTCAGGGAAAAAAGCCAAACCAGTTCTTTGAAATGTGAGAAGTGGCTTGGATTTACAGCACAAACCACATCAGAGAACATCTTCATGTTCAGTGGGATTGTTTTAGTTGATCTTGTTCATGCATGTGGGGAATTCCATCCACCGTTAAAGGCAGTGAGTGTTTCAGAAGGGTTCACTTCCCCTGAGCTCACATGAGGTCGCGTTCACACCATTCCATCCTTATCACTGTGAGGAGCTTTTTGAATGAATGTTCATGGAGAACAGATCACACGAAGGTTATTCCTAGCAAAGATAAACAATGACAGGGAAGCGATTTTCACAAAAGGAAGCAAACTAAAATGAAAGGTTCAGATTTGTACAGTGACTGAAAACCTGGTTCCTTTTTATTTTTTCATTTATTATTATTATTATTATTATTATTATTTATTTTAGGGTTGTGTGACTGCGGGGTTGGGTGGGACTTCCCCTCTTTGGTTTTGTTTTTTAGTTTGTTTCTCTCTTCTCTCTCTTCACCATAGACTATGATGTGATCTATGGTAGCCTACATTGCTGTTTGACCTCATCCTGTATAAAGTGTATAAACCCTATGAGATCATGGCATCAACCTCACTGATGCCATCCTAGACTCCGCCTTCAAACCACTGTGCCATGTTCTCACAAACCTCCAGCGGTCGTGGCTTCCTGCTGTTTCAACTTCAACCTACTTGTACCTCTTATTGCCTATTTTACCTCAGGGGCTACGTATAAAGTTACACAACAACAACAATAGTAACAATACAACCTTCCTCTCTTATCTCTTTCCTTTCCCCCTCTTTCTGTATAAAAAATGTTCATGTTAAATGTTTGCTTCAATAAAAACAAATAGTAAAAAATAAAAAGTTAATAAGTAAGCAAGCTGGACATCTCAGGCTCGTCAAGATAACAAACAGGTTTCATAGTTGTTCAGTCTTTCCCTTGTACCTTTCTCCATCAGCTCTGCCAGCAGTCCGCTCCATTCCTCTCTGAACAGATTGGCACCTGTCAGGCTTCCATCTCCACCAATCACACACAGGTTAGTGATCCCATGCTGTATCAGGTTGTGAGCTGCCTTTAGACGACCCTCGTGGTTGCGAAACTCCATGCAGCGGGCGCTTCCAATTACAGTGCCGCCCTGATGATGACAATGCAAGTGTCATAAAAGAAAGAAGACATGGCTGATGGATTGGGGGGCTGGGATCTAATCACAAAAACAACTCAAGCACTTTAAGTTCTACTTTAATGCTCTGCTCTCAGTTGTTGTTTCTTTTACTGTAAGTTCAAACGTTTTGATGGATGAACTAGGAGCCAGACTGATGCATCACCAAGTCAATACTACACAACAGTGTACAAATAAAGTGTATGTTGGCAAGTAAGTAGGTGTTTAATGTTTGATTGTGCTGTTATCAGTCAGGATCTACTAAGTATTCCTAAATGTTTGACTACACACAAGGTCAGCAACAGTCTGAAGCACTAAACAGAAATAGCACTGAATGTGTGGAATGCTGGCCAAGATCATTACTCACCACTTGTAGCATGCTGGAGACGCTTTCCCATGAGGCTTCCTCTATGTTTTCTCCCCCGTCCACCATACCCTGATATCCCTGCAGACACAAGAAGAAGAAGATGCTCACCAATTAAATACCAGAGCTTTCCAAACAAATGCATCAAATTACATCAGTAAGCTACTAACAGCAGTGGTGTGCATCAGTGCTGAAGGACAGGATTACATAACTGCATCCCTGGATCATCCTTACTGAGGTCTATGTCATAATTACATAATGACATGACACTTGTAGTTGTTAAAGGGATTTAATGTTAACAAACGTTTACATGTTCTGCATCAGTGTATGTTGAAGCATGTAATGTTGCTGTGACACCTGACAGGGATGAGAGACGCACACCATGCTCCTGCTAAAGCATCAAGTCAGATACGCAACGTGGGGAGCAACGTGTCTCACCACATGCACAGATGTGCTGGGCCACAGGATGGACAGGCACAGAGGTTTCTGCTGCAGGCCAATGAACTGCAGCCCCTAACGTGCATGTATGTACTCTCGTGTTCAGTGTGATTTGTTTTGTAGCAGTAAGCCCTGAATGTTGTGCAGGAAAGTGATCCTACTCCTACATAGGTTTAAAACTGAGTGGTTAAGGTGAAGATGATGGAAGCACTGAGGGGGAATCCAAGGATGTTGCACATCAAATTCAGTCATGGGGAACATGACTCAGCAGAACTGTACAAAATTGTGTACAGATTCATTTCACATGCCACCAATTTTGATCCTCGTCTTGTTTTTGTCTCTCTTTAGTCCCCTGATGTTAGAGGAGCAGACAGTCCACTTTGGACCCAAGGACGTTGGCGGGAGTGCTTTGTGTCTTAATCCTAAAGCCACTTGGCCGGCCTGGACAAGAGAGAGAGGACAGAGTTTGTGGTAAGACTCACCTCATGAATGAAATAGACCTTTGCTCCCACGTATAGGCCCATACGGACCACAGCCCGCACAGCAGCATTCATCCCTACAGGTCAGAAACACAAGTCAGACTAAACTTATAACACCACTATAACACTGTGATGCTTAAACAATGCTGTGATGAACAAGAGGAGTTCCTTCACTGCTGCAAACAAACGTGAAATCCTGATCTGCACGGCTGTATCTCACTTTTAAGTTGCGTGTATATTTACATCTGTGTGTGTGTACATGTGTCTGGACGTGCGTGTGTTTAAGCTCTGTTTGTTTTTACTGTAGCTTTGTCTCCCTGGGGTTTTTCTTCTCGACCGATCTGCAGCTGATTAAACTTCCATTTTTGCTCTAAATGTCCCCCGGCTCCTCTTGGGGCTCCATGTGAACTCAAAGTCAAAACAATCCAGCTTCACGTTAGTCTGTGACTTGAATGTCAACGCTGGGTTGGCTTCACATTGATAGTAATGGATAATGCTTTACACACGGCGAGCAGCAACTTGGCTAGGTTGAAGGTGCGATAAACAAAAGCCCAAAGCTCTGAATGTCCTGCGGCAGTGGCGTTACCGAGCAACAGAAAGCCATATAGTATTGCACGGCCATTAGGAAGGACATCGATGAAAGAGAGGAAAGGAGAAATGTGTCGTCCCATAACCAAACGTTCATACACGACACTATAAAGTTAACAGAGCCTTAATCTCGTCCTAACTGTCGGCCCCTGACCTCTGATTATCCTCTTACATAACCATGTTCAAATGAATGGACAAGGTTTAATTACAAATCAATACAAAGCAGAGTTACAGGCCTGAGACCGACAAATAAAAGCGTGAACGTGTGAGGAATGCAGAGGATGAAGCTAATTCAGGACGGGAATCTTTTTTTTTTTGGACTAATCTTATAAATCTTTATGAAAACTGTGATTATCTAACTCTGGCCCGCTCGTTCTGCATGACTGACACTTTGCTGCCCCGCTCCCCTCGTGCAGACGGAATGAAAGAGCTCCTGCCAGGCTCTTTCAGCTCTTGTCATGCATGCCACAACCTCAAGTTTGTTCTGTGCTTCTAATCTGACTGTGCCGGTGTGTGTGTGTGTGTGTGTGTGTGTGGGTAGCAGAAGTTTCAGGGGCCCAGCAGCATGTATAACACTGAATTCTCTATAGCCGCCCACCACAGGTCCGTTAGTTTCTGCTGGACCAAGAAGGGCGGTTATATAATGTGGCAAGAAAGAAGCAGTTATCGTCTTTTTATTTTCAAAACCTTTATTCTAATGACTTACTAACTTAAAGAAGCTGAGTCTAAGACAAAATACTGGTATATATTTCTTCATGAACCTCAGCCAATGACAAAGAAAAGGTTATTCTGTATTTTCCCCCATTTGACCCCGCAATCATAAGAACATGCAGCTGATAAATCACTTTAATTCAAATTGACACTGTTGGATTTATAGAGCTTCAAACCCTGTACGATGACATCATTATGGTATAACTGATCAGTGTGACAGTGGCATGTTATAATATATTTATAATAGAGTGGTAGTAAATACCCAACCTATGTTGTTATTTCTGCATGCTGGACCTAATGAGAGGCTTCAGTCCACTTATTATTAGATATTAGATCATTATTATCGATTAGTTTCTACTTTGAGGACCATGCAGCCTCTATAGAAGCTGTTTAACAACAATAGGTGATCAATATCAGCTGTTCTGAGAGTAAGAAGTCCATATATATCAATGAATCTGTCGCATCCACACTGATATAAGCTCGTGTTCCATATAAGGTCCAGGCCCGTGGATCACACAGAGAGGAGCTGAGCACATGACGAGGTTTCCTCTGTGACGCAAAAATGCATGAGCGGCTCATCACGTACACAGGATGCAGGCGTCCCACATACACACGCACACACACACACACTCTGGCCTCACATGTTCACACTATCCCTCACACCAGTCCATCCATGTTACCGAGCTGCTGGCCCGTCACAGGTGTCGGGTTCGTGTTCAGACCGCCGGACCTCCTGCATTGCAGTGGCACCACAGGCTCAGTCACGATCTGATGCTGATCGCTGAGCCTCACACAGCGCATAAGCTAACTGAACGGCTCACTGTATGTTGATGTGTGTTCACCAGTTATTATGTCACCGGTTTATTAAGGAAGGTGACAGCAAAATCACAAAAAAAAGACACCGGAAATGTCAGAGGAGAAACCCCCGCATCACTGACAGCGGGTGATGCTGTTAGCCGGCTGTGTGGTAGCATGCTAGCCGGCGTTAACTTAACGACATTCTCGCGCTTTCCACTCAACTAAATACGCAGTTTGATATCTGGACGTATGTTAAAAATGTCTCCGCCTCGCCGTGACGCTGCAGCATCACACCAGGGGGGAGCACGGAGCCTGACCTCGGCCACACAATGTCACCGAGTCGGTCGGTCCGTGTCAAGAGTGCGGCTCGGTACTTTACCCTGAGCATCTCCGCCGCTCGTCAGCACCGCGATGGCTTTCCCCGCTCCGGACAGGCTCTCAAAGAAGATCTTCTTTCCGTCGGGCTGCGCCATGTTCACAGCGTTTCAGTATATAATCCGACCCAGTAAGATCTCAAATATATAAGCGAGACTGTAAAAGTAAAAACAATGGTGCTGAAGGCTATGAAGGGCGACAGTCGTCCGAGCCTCTCGCTGCTGTCTGTCTGTGCCCGCTATCCCTCCACTGTTGCCAACTCCTCAGTAAGGGAAGGCGCTATTGGCTGCTCTAAAAGTCGCTAGAAGCCGCCAAATGACGTCATCGTCTATTTTGCATAATTGGCGATTTGGATGTAATTGTAATGGACGCTGTGGGAGAGGAGAATAACGTCATGGGGAGACAACAAAAAAAATGTCTAGAACGGCAAATTAACTTTCTAATGTTGATTTTTGTTTTGTTTTTATGCCATTGAAATAGGCCATCACTTTTCAGAATAATAATACTCCTCTCCTCTCTGACTGCAGTTGGGACCGCTGTGCGAGTTTACTGTCAGACTGACCGCCTGTGAGTGCTTTGTTACGACGCAGGGGCTCCCGGCAGGACCCGCTGCTCGCTGTGGACAGTAATTGCAGAACGATACGTCAGTCTTCAAAACACCAGAAGTCTCCAATAACACTAGAAAAGTCGCTACATTTGTCGCTATTCGCTTGTGGCAAAAAAAAGGGGGCCAAGACGATTTGGAAAGTCGCCAGATTTAGCGAGGAAGACGCTAAATTAACAACACTGTGCACACCGTCTGACATTTCGGGACAGTCCAGAGTGATTGACATTGCTGAGTACCAATCACATACTGGTTAACATGGGCCTCTATTGCTTTTAGACCAATGAGAGTCGTAGGTGTTATCAGGGCGGGACCAACGAAAAATTCCAGAGTGATGGATTCTCAGGGACGTCATGAAGGTAAACGCGGCTTTTTAGCGCCTTACTCTTTTTTGATAAACTACAATGTACAGCGTTTCACATTGTTTATGTATTTTATTGCTATATTCAAGTTTTCATTTGTTTATTCATTGTTTACCTTGAGGTTTCCAGTCGACTGCACTGCCAATGTTATGACCTGTTTATATGCGATGTTTTCATTGTTGCGATTCTTAATCATAGTATATTTTAAGGAATTCGTCAATATAATGCAAGTGCACACTGAAACATTCAATGATGAAAATATCATGCAACATAATCCAAGTCGACAGACTGAGCATCTGTGACTTCTGTTTCAATACAAATTTACTACACAACATGATGCAGCACAGCAGATAATCAGCTGTGTTGCACTTTCCTTGTCAGAGTGAATTTGATACACAGCACTTTGATGGGGTTGACTGGGTATTATCTCTATACAACAACAAAGACAACATGCACTGTTGTAAAGCAAGATATCTTTACTCATACAGAATTAGAGTACTTATAGATAGAAATAATTTGCTATAAATATGAATTAAAAGCAACACATCCTCATGTTTGTAGAGTAACAAACTAGTGTCATACTTAAACATATTTATGAAAACAATCAACACAGATAATCAATGGATAAAAACAATACAAATATGAAAAATACATGAACATTTATACTTAACAGCAGATATATTGTAGTGCTAATTTACATCTGTAGTCCATCTGATTTCTACCTTTGATTTGACGTAAAGTGTGTGTGCGTCCGCCCGTCCGTTCGTTCGTCCAACAGCTCTCACAGAGTCACTGAGGAAGCAGTGGACCCTGACAGTAGGTTCTCGATCACAGAAAAAAAGGACCCCCAGAAAGTATCATCCCTCCAGAACCCAAACCCAGCATACAGAGTGTCAGTGAATGTGGTGGTGAAGGTGTGGAGGTGGATCAGTGTGTAAGAGACGCTGTAGAAGGACAGAGTGCCAGCAGGACGGTCCACATACACTCCTACTCTGTGAGGGACAGAGGAGGACACAGGGACACTGAGGGCCGTGAAGCTGTTATTGTGACTGACAGAGTAACCATGCCGTTCAGAGCATCTCAGACTCCAGGACTGATTATTATTTCCTCCAAACCTGCTGTCATCTCTGCTTCCTTTCCTGCTGATTCCTCTGTAACCCGCTGATATATAAACTTCTCCTCTCCATTCGACCTCCCAGTAACAGCGACCAGTCAGACCATTCCTACACAGCAGCTGAGGACAGAAATCAAACCTCTCTGGATGATCAGGATGTGGCTGCTTCTCTCTCACAAAGGTCGCCTTCCTGTTGTTGTCAGACAGTTTGAGTTCTCTGTGCGCTGTGTTTGGGTCCAGTTCCAGTTCACAAAGATCTGATGGACAGAAAAAGACACTGTGTAAAAGGCGTCTGTGTATATAGGCAGGCAGTGGCTCAGTGGTTAGAGCCTCCGCTTGGGAGCCGGAGGGTTGCCGGTTCGAGCCCCTGCCGAGGCACCCCTGAGCAAGGCACCGAACCCTCAATTGCTCCCCCCTCTGCGAAGGGTGGTAATGTAATGTAAGTCGCTTTGGATAAAAGCGTCTGCCAAAATGATCGTAATGTAATGTAATGTAATGTAATGTATATGCAGAAATGTCCACCCAGGTGCTGCGTACAGAGGACAATGATGTGTGTGATATTTATAACTGGTGAGGAATCTTAAGGCACAATTATACAAAGCATCAAGCATATCAACGTCAAACCAAATTTACATTTCCGCACACCAGCTTTGATCCTCTGCTGTCCACCATGATCCATCCTGCAGCAGAGACACAGAGACAAAGCAGTACGTTATTGATTATACATTTTGAGTTTTTACCTTTAACCAACAATGAGACTGGCCACACCTGAGTGTCCACTCTGTAGTTGTGTCCTTACCTGAGAGACTCTAGCCTCCAGTCTGGACTCTCCAGTCCAGCAGACCGCAGCTTCTCTCCTTCATCTCCTGGATAGTTGTAGCTAAGGTCCAGCTCTCTCAGATGGGAGGGGTTGGAGCTCAGAGCTGAGGCCAGAGAAGCACAGCCTTCCTTTGTGATCATACAAGCTGACAGCCTGAAAACACACACACACACACACACACACACACTGTAAATGGGAGTTTGATGAAACATGGAGCTGAAAGGAGCTAAACTATCATCCATCCAGAAATGTTTGTCATCACAGCTTCTTTAGCAGGAATATCCTACAGGTTTAATATTTGTTTAATGACATCAATTTGCATACAAGTATAAATGGTCAATTACATAAAGAGCAGAGTCCTGACCTGAGAGTCTCCAGTTTACAGTGTGGACTCTTCAGTCCAGCAGACAGCAGTTTCACTCCTGAATCCTGCAGGTCATTGTTACTCAAGTCCAGGTCTCTGAGACTGGAAAACTGGGAGCAGAGGACTGAGGACAGAGCTTCACAGCTTCTCTCTGACAGATTACAGCCACTGAGCCTGAAAATTAATTATATGAAATACATTATATTTCTGTTCCCTAAAATGATCAATATCTTTGTGTGATCTCCACACTTACAGAGTTTTCCTGGAGACTTTGACCACTGGCAGCAGCCGGAGAAGAACCTCCTCTGAAGCAGAGTATTTCTTCAGGTCAAACACATCCAGATCTTCCTCTGATGACAGTAAGATGAAGGCCAGAGCAGACCACTGAGCAGGAGAAAGTGTGTCTGTGGAGAGACCTCCTGAGCTCAGGTACTGTTGGATCTCCTTCACTAGAGAAAGATCCTTCAGCTCACTCAGACAGTGGAGCAGATTCATGCTTCTCTCTGCAGAGACCTTCTGATCTATCTTCTCCTTGATGTACTGGACTGTTTCCTGGTTGGTCTCTGAGCTCCTTCTCGTCTCTTTCAGGAGATCCTTTAAGAGAGCCTGATTGGTCGGCAGTGAAAGGCCCAAAAGGAAACGAAGAAACAAGTCCAGATGTCCATTTGGACTCTGTAAGGCCTGGCCCACAGCACTCTGGTGGAGACTTGTTAGTTTAGGTTTGTTTCTTGATAGTTTGGACCACCAAGAGGTTGGTTGATGTTCTGACAGCAGGTTGACTCCAGAGTTGATGAATGTCAGACACACATAAAGAGCAGCCAGAAACTCCTGGACACTCAGGTGGACGAAGCAGAACACCTGGTCCTGGTAGAGTCCCCTCTCCTCTTTAAAGACCTGAGTGAACACTCCTGAGTACACTGAGGCTGCTGTGATGTCGATGCCACACTCTGTCAGGTCTGAGTCATAGAAGATCAGGTTTCCTTTCTGCAGCTGATCAAAAGCCAGTTTTCCCAGAGACATAATCATCTCCCTGCTTTCTGTATTCCAGAGTGGATCCGTCTCTGTTCCGCTATCATACTTGATGTTCTTCAATTTAGTCTGAACCACCAGGAAGTGGATGTACATCTCAGTCAGGGTCTTGGGCAGCTCTCCTCTCTCTCTGGTCTTCATCATGTCATCCAGAACTGTGGCAGTGATCCAGCAGAAGACTGGAATGTGGCACATGATGTGGAGGCTTCGTGAGGTCTTGATGTGGGAGATGATGCTGTTGGCCTGCTCATCATCTCTGAGTCTCTTCCTGAAGTACTCCTCCTTCTGAAGGTCAGTGAACCCTCTGACCTCTGTCACCATGTCAATGTTCTCAGCAGGGATCTGATTGGCTGCTGCAGGTCTTGTGGTGATCCAGAGGTGAGCAGATGGAAGCAGGTCCCCCCTGATGAGGTTTATCAGCAGAATTTCCACTGAGGTGGACTTTGTAACATCGGTCAGGATCTCACCTTTGTGGAAGTCCAGAGAAAGTCGACACTCATCCAGACCATCAAGGATGAAGACGACCTGAAGGTCCTCAAAGCTGCAGATTCCTGCTTCTTTGGTTTCAGCAAAGAAGAGATGAAGAAGCTCAACCAAGCTGAACTTTCTCTCTCTCAGCACATTGAGCTCTCTGAAGGTGAATGGAAATGTGAGCTGGATGTTCTGGTGGGCTTTGCCTTCAGCCCAGTCTAGAGTGAACTTCTGTGTTAAGAGGGTTTTCCCGATGCCAGCCACGCCTTTTGTCATCAGTGTTCTGATTGGCTGATCTCTTCCAGGTGAGGCTTCGAAGATGTCTTCACATCTGATTGGTGTTTCTTCTCTCTGTGGTTTCCTGGATGCTGCTTCAATCTGTCTGACCTCATGTTCTTCATTGACCCCTCCAGCCCCTCCCTCTGTGATGTAGAGCTCTGTGTAGATCTCATTCAGAGGGGTTTGCTTTCCTGCTGTAGTGCCTCCCTCAAACACACTCTGAAACTTCTGCTTCAGCTTAGATTTCAGTTTACGTTGGCACAGTGCAGCAAGCCTTCCTGATGAACAGACAACAGTCAGTGGAGGAACAACATGGCAAAGAAAAGATGATTACAGTGTAAAAAAGGATCAGAATTATACAGTTTGGAGTGGAAATGTTTGTGACTAGAGCAGCATAATACTGTATATATATTGTGACCTGAAGTTCTTTTATCTACCTTTGTTGAACACACTTATTGTAAGTCGCTTTGGATAAAAGCGTCTGCTAAATGACTGTAATGTAATGTAATGTAATAAAATGTTTTGGAAATGGTGCTCTCTCCCAAGCCACTCCTTTTTTTTGGAATTAACCTTCCTACACCAAAGAGGCATGTAAGCCTCTGAAGGTCGTCACCTTCTCCTACCCACATCTGCACTAACTGAGACTCATAAACTTGTTATCCGTGACCATTCCAATGGATTCTGTAAGATCCGTCCTTTTGGCCCTTCTTTCAGCCCGCCTCTCTGAGGGCCGTTGGGTTGTATTCTTCTTTTAGACTTTGTAGTAAGGTCAGGGTGTCCCTTTGTGGGAATAGTGGGCTGCAGACTGCCCTGCTGTCCCCCACACATCTAAATAAACGTTGTACCACTAATAGTTGTAGCTTCAAGCAGTAAGTGCATACTTGTATGTTTGAGTGTGTAGAGTGTGTAAGTGTGAAGCTTTAGTCCTGTTTCTTCTTCCCATCATGTTAGAGCTTTAAAAGGTCTTACTGCTGTGCAGAGAGTCAGCCAGCTCCTCCTGCTTCATTCTCCTCAGGAACCTCACTGTGAGCTTCACCAACGCCTCTCTCATGCTCCTCTGTTCTTCATCCTCACTCAGGCTCTCCAAGCGTTGTTGGTAGTCTGTCGTCAGAACCTTCTGGAAGTGCTTCAGCTCGTCCTTCACAAATCTGACCATGTTCTCCTCCAGCAGCTGAAAGAGTGGGACATGAGTTTATAGCAGGGGGACAGAAGATCCTGGTTCCTGATTGGCTGTCAGGTGTGTGTTTACAGTCTGTATGTTGACAACATAGTTCAGGAGTGCAGTTAACAAACATTCTAAATCAAATGGTTTATTAAGATGCAGGTAACCATAGCAACAGTTCTGATATGTCACACTAGGTTCCCAGGTTCCTATCTCTTATTTCTTTATGGATTAGATTCTCCTACTGGTGACATCTCCATATGTAAGTGGGCGGAGCCTGGACATTTACACACCCTAAATATGGAGTCCTGGTCTGCTGGATGCTGCTGGACACACCCACCACTGGAAACCTCTGACTGTTTCAGGTGAACTCTGTGGGGAAATCATGAAACATGAACTCTGCAAACACACAGACATGTAACAGAAACAAGTGATCTTTAAAAGAAACGCTGCTGTCTGCTGGTCCCACAAAGCCCGACCAGAGCATCACAGGATAATGGAATCAATCTTCAGCACAACAGGTCAACTTATGAGCCTCTCCACAAATCACTCTGAGGGACAGAGATGTGTCGCTGTTCATGGACACACAGCTGGGTACAGGAGAGTCTGCCCCCTGCTGGTGAGCCCTATAAACACAGCATTGACAACACAACGGCAGATGTGTGTGGGTGTGGGTGTGGGTGTGGGTGGCATTTTCATACATTCTGAATGACCCTGAGCTTTCAGTTGTTTGTTGGTACAATTCTGTTCAGTTTTCAACACCAGATTTTTTCAACTCCAGATGTTTCATTGCATCTCGGGAGGCAGTAGCTCAGTGGGTAGAGCTTCTGCTTGGGAACAGGAGGGTCGCCGGTTCGAGTCCCTGCCGAGGTGCCCCTGAGCAAGGCACCGAACCCTCAATTGCTCCCCCCTCTGCGAAGGGTGGTAATGTAATGTAATGTAAGTCGCTTTGGATAAAAGCGTCTGCCAAATGGTCGTAATGTAATGTAATCTAATCTAATCTTTGCCCTTTTATTTGTATTATTCATCCAAACCAGAATTTGTGTTCGCTTTATTTTGGTGAGCTCATCCCAATTCCTCTAATAAAAGCAATGCTCTCTCTCCCACACACTCTTATATACAGTGATGATATCAAAGTGATCTGGTTTAACCTCTGACCTTTCTTCAGCAGACTTCTGTCCAACACTGAATTTCACAGGTTGACCCATGGACCAGTCGCTCTTCATGGACACACAGCTGGGTACAGGAGAGTCTGCCCTCTGCTGGTGAACTCTATAAACACAGCATTGACAACACAATAGCAGATTGAAGCAGATGGTCATGAGGTCAAATGTGAGGACTTACACAATGTGATTTTTTTTTGTTTTGTTGTGTGATTGTGTTTCTGCTCTCTCTGTTAATCTTTGTGAAACTTATATTTTCACCTTTACTTAAGTTTACAAATCTCTCTCCTCTCTCTCTCTCTCTGTGTGTGTGTGTGTGTGGCCAGAGGTGAGGGACTCGAGTTACATGACTTAACTAGCAGATTTGAGGACCTGAGACTTTCTTGTCCTCTACTTGGTATTCATGAGTTGAGACAAAATACAGTGATGATATCAAAGTGACCTGGTTTAACCTCTGACCTTTCTTCAGCAGACTTCTGTCCATCGCTGAATTTCACAGGTTGACCCATGGACCGGTCGCTCTTCATAGACACACCGCTGGGTACAGGAGAGTCTGCCCTCTGCTGGTGAACTCTATAAACACAGCATTGACAACACAGCAGCAGATTGAAGCAGATGGTCATGAGGTCAAATGTGAGGACTTTGGTCTTACACAATTTGATTTTTTTTTGTTTTGTTGTGTGATTGTGTGTCTGCTCTCTCTGTTAATCTTTGTGAAACTTATATTTTCACCTTTACTTAAGTTTACAAATCTCTCTCCTCTGTGTGTGTGTGTGTGTGTGTGTGTCTGGCATTTTCATACATTCGGAATTACCCTGAGCTTTCAGTTGTTTGTTGGTACAATTCTGTTCAGTTTTCAACTCCAGATGTTTCATTGCATCTCTGCCCTTTTTTTTGTATTATTCATCCGAACCAGAATTTGTGTTCGCTTTATTTTGGTGAGCTCATCCCACTTCCTCTAATAAAGCAATGCTCTCTCTCACACACACTCTTGTATACAGTGATGATATCAAAGTGATCTTGTTTAACCTCTGACCTTTCTTCAGCAGACTTCTGTCCATCACTGAATTTCACAGGTTGACCCATGGACCGGTCGCTCTTCATGGACACACAGCTGGGTACAGGAGAGTCTGCCCTCTGCTGGTGAACTCTATAAACACAGCATTGACAACACAATAGCAGATTGAAGCAGATGGTCATGAGGTCAAATGTGAGGACTTACACAACTTGGTTTTTTTTTTTTTGTTGTGTGATTGTGTTTCTGCTCTCTCTGTTAATCTTTGTGAAACTTATATTTTCACCTTTACTTAAGTTTACAAATCTCTCTCCTGTGTGTGTGTGTGTGTGTGTGTGTGTGTGTGTGTGTTGCCAGAGGTGAGGGACTCGAGTTACATGACTTAACTAGCAGATTTGAGGACCTGAGACTTTCTTGTCCTCTACTTGGTATTCATGAGTTGAGACAAAAATACAGTGATAATATCAAAGTGATCTGGTTTAACCTCTGACCTTTCTTCAGCCGACTTCTGTCCATCACTGAATTTCATAGGTTGACCCTTGGACCAGTCGCTCTTCATGGACATACAGCTGGGTCCAGGAGAGTTTGCCCTCTGCTGGTGAACTCTATAGACACAGCATTGACAACACAATAGCAGATTGAAGCAGAAGGTCATGAGGTCAAAGGTGAAGAGCAAAGAGAAATTGTGAGAAACTGAAAAACGTAGTTGTTGTTTGACTTAGTTCTTAATCAGTTTGATAGTTTGTGTTTTGTTGTGTGATCGTGTTTCTCAATCTTTCTGAAACTAGTTTGGCAGCTCATCTTTGCCAGGACTGCCTTGACAAACAGGTTCTTAGTTTAAATGAGCATTTCCTGGTAACAGACAGGTACAAAAACATATTTCATATACGGAATGAGTTTTGAGTCTCATATTGTATCTTTGAATTTAAATTGCAGATCATGTCCATAAAATTCAAAGGACACTTTTTAGATGAAGTCTTGCAAAGTTGTCAAAAAAGTGAAAGTGAAACTGTCATTTGAATTCTCTGCACTAAATCAAAGTTATGTTAATTTGTTCCATGTAGTTCCAATGAGTCTTTGAGGGAAAAGTTCTTCAAACAGAATCTATAAACATGGGAGGAATCTAATTCCTTCCAGCCTCTGTCTGAATGATGGCAGACAGTGTTTAACACAAAGCTCTATCAAACCCCACCCCTGTGAGACGGGCAGTATTTACTGTGTGTGTGAGTCTGGAGGTCCTTCATCTTCATCACCACAACCACTCATCTTCACAACACTACAGAGAGGGAAGCATAAACACACACATAAATCAACACATGCACAATAATAACAATAATCTTCATTTGTACAGCACCTCTCATACAGAGCTGCAGCTCAAAGTGCTTTACAAGACATGAAGTGTCTAAAAGTCAGAACAAGCATAAGAAAGGCAGTAGCTCAGTGGGTAGAGCTTCCGCTTGGAAGCTGGAGGGTCGCCGGTTCGAGTCCCTGCTGAGGTGCCCCTGAGCAAGGCACCGAACTCTCAATTGCTCCCCTCTGTAATGGGTGGTCGCTTTGAATAAAAGCGTCTGCTGAATCGTAATGTAATGTAAGAATGAGAGTGAAAGAGTTTAAAAAGAGAACAAGTACAGCACCGGTGCACTCAACAACACATATGAAACCAGAGGGATCATACACACACGAACAGAGACAAAAACATGAAATTCATGAAGTCATGAAATTAAACTCAAACTCACACTGCGTCAGTCTTCCTCTGCCGCTCTTCCTCATCTGAACAAAAGTCCCTTTCTAACTTCACAACATACCTGCGTGTGATAAGGCATCACTACATTTTGTTCCGGGGTGAGGTCATTAAAAAAACGGGTCAGCTGACTCACCTGTAATGCCTGGAATGTGTTTTTAATGGCGGAAGAGTGTGTGTGTGTGTGTGGGTGGGTGGGTGGTGGATAGATGGAGGGAAGAAGTCATGAAGGCTGCGTGGGACATGGACTAATTGTCTGTGATATAAAGTAGTAATAAAGATAAGATAATGAAAATAAATAAAACGATGTTGAACTTATTAGGGTTCATTGGTTGTTGTTTAGGGAGGGCGGGAGTCAGAGGACATTTGTAATGTTATTAGTGGTTTGGGTACAGGACCAGAGAGCTGGAGGTGGACTTTAGGAGGAGAGAGGGTGTGATAAAGACCATACACCCTGAGTGAAGAGGAGGGTGGAGGACTTTAAGTATTCAGGTGTCCACCTGGACCACAGACTGGACTGGAGCTGTGAACAGGAAGGACAGGAGCAGACTCTATTTCCTGAGGAGGCTGAGATCCTTCATCATGTGCTGCAGAGCTCTTCTATCCGTCTATGGTGACATCATGGAGGTGTGAGGTGAGATAAAGAACATGTCTATGTTGTGTTGTAGATGTGGTTCAGATTATCTTCTGATCTTTGAGGCCTTCAGCATGGAGAACCACACAGGGACGTCAGTGGAGAGAGCTGCAGCCAGCAGGAGAGCCAGACTACATACCTGAGGCCAGAGTGTGACACACACACACACACAGAGGGGGGGTAAAGCTGGGGGTCTGGGGCGGTGGGTGCAGTGTGTCCTTGTGTCCGTACGCTGCAGCCGGCCTACACAGACCGACACTATAACAGGAGGCCGAGCGGCGTCCTGGCAGTTACAGGTGTGAGCATGCAGAGAGCTTTCTGATGCTCATGTATGATACTACACACACACACACACACCTTCAGGCTGCTGCTTCTCACTCTGATGTGTCTGAATGTTAGTGATTATGTGATTTAGTGAAAGAGTCCTTGTCCTCGTCTCTTCCTGTAGGTGTGGACAGGACGGACGTCCTGTGTGTCAGGGAGGCCACAGACCACTGCAGAGCTGGAAAGGTGAGGATCACTGCAGACTGAACACTTCTCTCACACTGCAGGGAATGACTCCTTCTGCTGGATGTGTTTCTAGTGTTCTTTATCCCAACAAGTCTTTACTTTGTCTCTCTACAGTTCAGATCTCACACACACACACACACACACTCACCAATCAAGGATTCAGGACAGGAAGAATTTACTTCCTGACAAGTGTCACAACCCCAGTTCTGCTGTAATGGAGGTAGGACACACACACACACACACAAACAGGAAACATGTTTGTATTTCACTTTATATACCATAAATAAATGCTTGAAAGTGTCTGGAAAAAATATTGTGACAAGTTTGGCAGTTGAGAGAAATCAATCAATCGCTTTATTTTAAATGCATGTAGATACACTTAGTTTACTTCTACAACTATAAGTCAGTTTGGGGGCAGAACAACATGAACACATAGTTAAACATCACACAGAAACACAACATGCAAGAACACACTACTGAACATTCAAACATACACCCGTGTTGTGTTTGCAGTATGTGTGTATCATCATCATCATCATCATCATCATCCTCAGCAGAGTCATACTCAGGCCTCTGTCAATAAATGAGCTTTTATGATCAGATGTTGCATTTGTGACAGGATCCAGCGGAGCAGCTCAAATATCTGAAATGGATCTGAAAATATGTCTGAAAAGCAAGAAATCCTCATATGTCCTCATGTAACTATTCTCATACTTGTTTGTTTATGGAGAGTAAAACCAGAAAGAACACATGTAACCAAATGAGAGGTTTTACTGCTACTTTGCTATAGATGACAAATACAAAATGCTTCAACTCGTCTAGAAAATACACTAAACATCTTAGACTTAAAACAAAACATTCCAAAGAATTCCACGTGCCTCTTTATTCTCTTTTTCTTGCTCCACACTTTCATTCTTTCCCTCCCCTCCTGTGTCAGATCACACAGTCACTGGCTGAGCATCTGTGACTTCTGTTTCAATACAAATTTACTACACAACATGATGCAGCACAGCAGATAATCAGCTGTGTTGCACTTTCCTTGTCAGAGTGAATTTGATACACAGCACTTTGATGGGTTTGACTGGGTATTATCTCTATACAACAACAAAGACAACATGCACTGTTGTAAAGCAAGATATCTTTACTCATACAGAATTAGAGAACTTATAGATAGAAATAATTTGCTATAAATATGAATTAAAAGCAACACATCCTCATGTTTGTAGAGTAACAAACTAGTGTCATACTTAAACATATTTATGAAAACAATCAACACAGATAATCAATGGATAAAAACAATACAAATATGAAAAATACATGAACATTTATACTTAACAGCATATATATTGTAGTGCTAATTTACATCTGTAGTCCATCTGATTTCTACCTTTGATTTGACGTAAAGTGTGTGTGAGTCCGCCCGTCCGTTCGTCAGTCCTACAGCTCTCACAGAGTCACTGAGGAAGCAGTGGACCCTGACAGTAGGTTCTCGATCACAGAAAAAAAGGACCCCCAGAAAGTATCATCCCTCCAGAACCCAAACCCAGCATACAGAGTGTCAGTGAATGTGGTGGTGAAGGTGTGGAGGTGGATCAGTGTGTAAGAGACGCTGTAGAAGGACAGAGTGCCAGCAGGACAGTCCACATACACTCCCACTCTGTGAGGGACAGAGGAGGACACAGGGACACTGAGAGCCGTGAAGCTGTTATTGTGACTGACAGAGTAACCATGGCGTTCAGAGCATCTCAGACTCCAGGACTGATTATTATTTCCTCCAAACCTGCTGTCATCTCTGCTTCCTTTCCTGCTGATTCCTCTGTAACTCACTGATATATCAACATCTCCTTCCCACTCCACCTCCCAGTAACAGCGACCAGTCCTACCTTTCCTACACAGCAGCTGAGGACAGAAATCAAACCTCTCTGGATGATCAGGATGTGGCTGCTTCTCTCTCACACGGGTCGCCTTCCTGTTGTTGTCAGACAGTTTGAGTTCTCTGTGCGCTGTGTTTGGGTCCAGTTCCAGTTCACAAACATCTGATGGACAGAAAAAGACACTGTGTAAAAGGCGTCTGTGTATATGCAGAAATGTCCACCCAGGTGCTGCGTACAGAGGACAATGATGTGTGTGATATTTATAACTGGTAAGGAATCTTAAGGCACAATTATACAAAGCATCAAGCATATCAACGTCAAACCAAATTTACATTTCCGCACACCAGCTTTGATCCTCTGCTGTCCACCATGATCCATCCTGCAGCAGAGACACAGAGACAAAGCAGTACGTTATTGATTATACATTTTGAGTTTTTACCTTTAACCAACAATGAGACTGGCCACACCTGAGTGTCCACTCTGTAGTTGTGTCCTTACCTGAGAGACTCTAGTCTCCAGTCTGGACTCTCCAGTCCAGCAGACCGCAGCTTCTCTCCTTCATCTCCTGGATAGTTGTAGCTAAGGTCCAGCTCTCTCAGATGGGAGGGGTTGGAGCTCAGAGCTGAGGCCAGAGAAGCACAGCCTTCCTTTGTGATCATACAAGCTGACAGCCTGAACACACACACACACACACACACACACACACACACACACACACACACACGCTGTAAATGGGAGTTTGATGAAACATGGAGCTGAAAGGAGCTAAACTATCATCCATCCAGAAATGTTTGTCATCACAGCTTCTTTAGCAGGAATATCCTACGGGTTTAATATTTGTTCAATGACATCAATTTGCATACAAGTTTAAATGGTCAATTACATAAAGAGCAGAGTCCTGACCTGAGAGTCTCCAGTTTACAGTGTGGACTCTTCAGTCCAGCAGACAGCAGTTTCACTCCTGAATCCTGCAGGTCATTGTTACTCAAGTCCAGGTCTCTGAGACTGGAAAACTGGGAGCAGAGGACTGAGGACAGAGCTTCACAGCTTCTCTCTGACAGATTACAGCCACTGAGCCTGAAAATTAATTATATGAAATACATTATCTTTCTGTTCCCTAAAATGATCAATATCTTTGTGTGATCTCCACACTTACAGAGTTTTCCTGGAGACTTTGACCACTGGCAGCAGCCGGAGAAGACCCTCCTCTGAAGCAGAGTATTTCTTCAGGTCAAACACATCCAGATCTTCCTCTGATGACAGTAAGATGAAGGCCAGAGCAGACCACTGAGCAGGAGAAAGTGTGTCTGTGGAGAGACCTCCTGAGCTCAGGTACTGTTGGATCTCCTTCACTAGAGAAAGATCCTTCAGCTCGCTCAGACAGTGGAACAGATTCATGCTTCTCTCTGCAGAGACCTTCTGATCGATCTGCTCCTTGATGTACTGGACTGTTTCCTGGTTGGTCTCTGAGCTCCTTCTCGTCTCTTTCAGGAGATCCTTTAAGAGAGCCTGATTGGTCTGCAGTGAAAGGCCCAAAAGGAAACGAAGAAACAAGTCCAGATGTCCATTTGGACTCTGTAAGGCCTCGTTCACAGCACACTGGTGGAGACTTGTTAGTTTAGGTTTGTTTCTTGATAGTTTGGACCACCAAGAGGTTGGTTGATCTTCTGACAGCAGGTTGACTCCAGAGAATGTCAGATGCACATAAAGAGCAGCCAGAAACTCCTGGACACTCAGGTGAACGAAGCAGAACACCTTGTCCTGGTACAGTCCCCTCTCCTCTTTAAAGACCTGAGTGAACACTCCTGAGTACACTGAGGCTGCTGTGATGTCGATGCCACACTCTGTCAGGTCTGAGTCATAGAAGATCAGGTTTCCTTTCTGCAGCTGATCAAAAGCCAGTTTTCCCAGAGACATAATCATCTCCCTGCTTTCTGTATTCCAGAGTGGATCCGTCTCTGTTCCGCTATCATACTTGATGTTCTTCAATTTAGTCTGAACCACCAGGAAGTGGATGTACATCTCAGTCAGGGTCTTGGGCAGCTCTCCTTTATCTCTGGTCTTCATCATGTCCTCCAGAACTGTGGCAGTGATCCAGCAGAAGACTGGAATGTGGCACATGATGTGGAGGCTTCGTGAGGTCTTGATGTGGGAGATGATGCTGTTGGCCTGCTCATCATCTCTGAGTCTCTTCCTGAAGTACTCCTCCTTCTGAAGGTCAGTGAACCCTCTGACCTCTGTCACCATGTCAATGCTCTCAGCAGGGATCTGATTGGCTGCTGCAGGTCTTGTGGTGATCCAGAGGTGAGCAGATGGAAGCAGGTTCCCCCTGATGAGGTTTATCAGCAGAATTTCCACTGAGGTGGACTTTGTAACATCGGTCAGGATCTCACCTTTGTGGAAGTCCAGAGAAAGTCGACACTCATCCAGACCATCAAGGATGAAGACGACCTGAAGGTCCTCAAAGCTGCAGATTCCTGCTTCTTTGGTTTCAGTAAAGAAGAGATGAAGAAGCTCAACCAAGCTGAACTTTCTCTCTCTCAGCACATTGAGCTCTCTGAAGGTGAATGGAAATGTGAGCTGGATGTTCTGGTGGGCTTTGCCTTCAGCCCAGTCTAGAGTGAACTTCTGTGTTAAGAGGGTTTTCCCGATGCCAGCCACGCCTTTTGTCATCAGTGTTCTGATTGGCTGATCTCTTCCAGGTGAGGCTTCAAAGATGTCTTCACATCTGATTGCTGTTTCTTCTCTCTGTGGTTTCCTGGATGCTGCTTCAATCTGTCTGACCTCATGTTCTTCATTGACCCCTCCAGCCCCCCCCTCTGTGATGTAGAGCTCTGTGTAGATCTCATTCAGAGGGGTTTGCTTTCCTGCTGTAGTGCCTCCCTCAAACACTCTCTGGAACTTCTGCTTCAGCTTAGATTTCAGTTTACATTGGCACAGTGCAGCAACACTTCCTGATGAACAGACAACAGTCAGTGGAGGAACAACATGGCAAAGAAAAGATGATTACAGTGTAAAAAAGGATCAGAATTATACAGTTTGGAGTGGAAATGTTTGTGACTAGAGCAGCATAATACTGTATATATATTGTGACCTGAAGTTCTTTTATCTACCTTTGTTGAACACACTTATTGTAAGTCGCTTTGGATATAAGCGTCTGGTAAATGACCGTAATGTAATGTAATGTAATAAAATGTTTTGGAAATGGTGCTCTCTCCCAAGCCACTCCTTTTTTTTGGAATTAACCTTCCTACACCAAAGAGGCATGTAAGCCTCTGAAGGCGTCACCTTCTCCTACCCACATCTGCACTTACTGAGACTCATAAACTTGTGTCCGTGACCATTCCAATGGATTCTGTAAGATTTTTTTTTTTAAGATTTTTTTTTTTCAAGATATTTTGGCCCTTCTTTCAGCCCGCCTCTCTGAGGGCCATTGGGTTGTATTCTTCTTTTAGACTTTGAAGTAAGGTCAGGGTGTCCCTTTGTGGGAATAGTGGGCTGCAGACTGCCCTGCTGTCCCCCACACATCTAAATAAACGTTGTACCACTAATAGTTGTAGCTTCAAGCAGTAAGTGCATACTTGTATGTTTGAGGGTGTAGAGTGTGTAAGTGTGAAGCTTTAGTCCTGTTTCCTCTTTCCATCATGTTAGAGCTTTAAATGGTCTTACTGCTGTGCAGAGAGTCAGCCAGCTTCTCCTGCTTCATTCTTCTCAGGAAGTTCACTGTCAGCTTCATTAATGCCTCTCTGTTGCTCCTCTGCTCTTCATCCTCACTTAGGCTCTCCAAGCATTGTGGGTAGTCTGTAGTTAGAACCTTCTGGATGCTCTTCAGTTCGTCCTTCACAAATCTGACCATGTTCTCCTCCAGCAGCTGAAAGAGTGGGACATGAGTTTATAGCAGGGGGACAGAAGATCCCGGTTCCGGATTGGCTGTCAGGTGTGTGTTTACAGTCTGTATGTTGACAACATAGTTCAGGAGTGCAGTTAACAAACATTCTAAATCAAATGGTTTATTAAGATGCAGGTAACCATAGCAACAGTTCTGATATGTCACACTAGGTTCCCAGTTAACTCTCACTGTGGTCAAATATCTCTTATTTCTTTATGGATTAGATTCTCCTACTGGTGACATCGTCCATATGTAAGTGGGCGGAGCCTGGACATTTACACACCGTAAATATGGAGTCCAGGTCTGCTGGATGCTGCTGGACACACCCACCACCGGAAACCTCTGACTGTTTCAGGTGAACTCTGTGGGGAAATCATGGAATATGAACTCTGCAAACACACACAGACATGCAACAGAAACAAGTGATCTTTAAAGGAAACGCTGCTGTCTGCTGGTCCCACAAAGCCCGATCAGAGCATCACAGGATACTGGAATCAATCTTCAGCACAACAGGTCAACTTATGAGCCTCTCCACAAATCACTCTGAGGGACAGAGATGTGTCGCTGTTCATGGACACACAGCTGGGTACAGGAGAGTCTGTCCCCTGCTGGTGAGCCCTATAAACACAGCATTGACAACACAACGGCAGATTGGTGTGTGTGTGTGTGTGTGTGTGTGTGTCCGGTGTGTGTGTGTGTGTGTGTGTGTGTGTGTGTGTGTGTGTGTGTGTGTGTGTGTGTGTGTGTGTGTGTCTGGCATTTTCAAACATTCTGAATTACCCTGAGCTTTCAGTTGTTTGTTGGTACAATTCTGTTCAGCTTTCATCTCCAGATGTTTCATTGCATCTCTGCCCTTTTATTTGTATTATTCATCCAAACCAGAATTTGTGTTCGCTTATTTTGATGAGCTCATCCCACTTCCTCTAATAAAGCAATGCTCTCTCTCACACACACTCTTATATACAGTAATGATATCAAAGTGATCTTGTTTAACCTCTGACCTTTCTTCAGCAGACTTCTCTGTGTGTGTGTGTGTGTGTGTGTGCGCGTGCGCGTTGCCAGAGGTGAGGGACTCGAGCTACATGACTTAACTAGCAGATTTGAGGACCTGAGACTTTCTTGTCCTCTACTTCGTATTCATGAGTTGAGACAAAATACAGTGATGATATCAAAGTGATCTGGTTTAACCTCTGACCTTTCTTCAGCAGACTTCTGTCCATCACTGAATTTCACAGGTTGACCCATGGACCAGTCGCTCTTCATGGACACACCGCTGGGTCCAGGAGAGTCTGCCCTCTGCTGGTGAACTCTATAAACACAGCATTGACAACACAGCAGCAGATTGAAGCAGAAGGTCATGAGGTCAAAGGTGAGGAGCAAAGAGAAAATGTCAGAAACTGAAAAACGTAGTTGTAGTTTGACTTTGTTCTTATTCAGTTTGATAGTTTGTGTTTTGCTGTGTGATCGTGTTTCTCAATCTTTCTGAAACTAGTTTGGCAGCTCATCTTTGCCAGGACTGCCTTGACAAACAGGTTCTTAGTTTAAATGAGCATTTCCTGGAAACGGACAGGTACAAAAACATATTTCTTATACGGAATGAGTTTTGAGTCTCATATTGTATCTTTGAATTTAAATTGCAGATCATGTCCATAAAATTCAAAGGACACTTTTTGGTTGAAGTCTTGCAAAGTTGTCAAAAAAGTGAAAGTGAAACTGTCATTTGAATTCTCTGCACTAAATCAAAGTTATGTTAATTTGTTCCATGTAGTTCCAATGAGTCTTTGAGGGAAAAGTTCTTCAAACAGAATCTCTGAACGTGGCAGGAATCTAATTCCTTCTAAGCTGAAGTCACAGCCTCTGTCTGAATGATGGCACAGACGGTGAGACACAGTCATGAACTGTAGGGGCTGGAGATGGAGTCGGTGAGTTAGCATGTTGGGATTCAGAGTCTTCATCCTCAGTTTGTTCAGCGTAACACAAAGCTCTATCAAACCCCACCCCTGTGAGACGGGCAGTATTTACTTTGTGTGTGAGTCTGGAGGTCCCTCATCTTCATCACCACAAGCACTCATCTTCAGGACACTACAGAGAGGGAAGCACAAACACACACACATAAATAAACACACACGCACAATAATAACTATAATCTGTATTTGTACAGCACCTCTCATACAGAGCTGCAGCTCAAAGTGCTTTACAAGACAGGAAGAGTCTAAAAGTCAGAACAAGCATAAGAAAAGTAAAGAAGAAGAGTTTATAAAGAGAACAAGTACAGCATCAGCTCACTCAACAACACATATGAAACCAGAGGGATCATATACATAGATACACACACACACACACACACACACACACACACACACACAGAAACATGAAATATAAACTATGATCCATAAAGTCATCAAATCAAACTCACGCTGCGTCAGTCTTATCCTGCTGCTCTTCCTCATCTGAACCAAAGTCCCTTTCTAACTACACAACATACCTGTGTGTGATGCAGCTTCACTACATTTTTGTGGGTCAGCTGACTCATCTGTAACGCCTGGAATGTGTTTTTAATGGCGGAAGAGCTTGTGTGTTTGTGTGTGTGTGTGTGTGTGTTTGTGAGGTGGTGGATAGAGGAGGTAGATGGAGGGATGAAGTCATGAAGGCTGCGTGAGACCTGAACTCATTTCCTGTGATATAAAGTAGTAAAGCTAATAAAGATAAATAAGACGATGTTGAGCAGGAAGTTTTCACTCATTCGGGTTCATTTGTTGTTGTTTATGGAGGCGGGAGTCAGAGGACATTTGTAATGTTTAGAGTGGTTTGGGTACAGGACCAGAGAGATGGAGGTAGACTTCAGGAGGAGAGACGGAGTGATGAAGACCACACACACCCTGAGTGAAGAGGAGGGTGGAGCACCTGGACCACACACTGGACTGGAGCTGTGAACAGGAAGGAGATAAGCGGACTCTATTTCCTGAGGAGGCTGAGATCCTTCATCATGTGCAGCAGAGATCTTCTATCAGTCTGTGGAGACATCATGGAGGTGTGAGGTGAGATAAAGAACATGTCTATGTTGTGTTGTAGATGTGGTTCAGATTATCTTCTGATCTTTGAGGCCTTCAACATGGAGAACCACACAGGGACGTCAGTGGAGAGAGACTGCATACCTGCGACCCGCGTGAGACACACACACACACACAGAGGGGGGGTAAAGCTGGGGGTCCTTGTTTCCGTACGCTGCAGCCGGCCTACACAGACCGACACTATAACAGGAGGCCGAGCGGCGTCCTGGCAGTTACAGGTGTGAGCATGCACAGAGCTTTCTGATGCTAATGTATGATACTGCACACACACACACACACACACACCTTCAGGCTGCTGCTTCTCACTCTGATGTGTCTGAATGTTAGTGATTATGTGACTTAGTGAAAGAGTCCTTGTCCTCGTCTCTTCCTGTAGGTGTGGACGGGACGGACGTCCTGTGTGTCAGAGAGGCCACAGACCACTGCAGAGCTGGAAAGGTGAGGATCACTGCAGGCTGAACACTTCTCTCACACTGCAGGGAATGACTCCTTCTGCTGGATGTGTTTCTAGTGTTCTTCATCACAACAAGTCTTTACTTTGTCTCTCTACAGTTCAGAGCGCACACACACACACACACACACACACACACACACACACACACACACACACACACACACACACACACACACACACCGACCAATCAAGGATTCAGGACAGAAAGGTTTTTCTTCCTGACAAGTTTCACAACCCCAGTTCTGCTGTCTTGGAGGTAGGACACACACACACACACACACACACACACACACAAAAAACATGTTTGTATTTCACTTTATATACCATACATAAATGTTTGAAAGTGTCTGAAAAAATATTGTGACAAGCTTGGCAGTTCAATCAATCAATCACTTTATTTAAATGCATGTAGATACACTTAGACTACTTCTACAACTATAAGTCAGTTTGGGGGCAGAACAACATGAACACACAGTTAAACATCACACAGAAACACAACATGCAAGAACACCACTACTGAACATTCAAACATACACCCGTGTTGTGTTTGCAGTATGTGTGTATCATCATCATCATCATCCTCAGCAGAGTCGTACTCAGGCCTCTGTCTATAAGTGAGCTGTTATGATCAGAAGTTGCATTTGTGACAGGAGACAGCAAAGCAGCTCAAATATCTGAAATAGATCTAAAAATATGTCTGAAAAGCAAGAAATCCTCATATTTGGAGTCCCAAACTATGCTCATACTTTTATGTTTGTGAAGAGTAAAACCATAAAGAACAAATGTGATCGAATGAGAGATTTTACTGCTACTTTGCTATAGATGACAGACTTTTGATGTTTTTAATTGAGTTGAAGCAGTTTTTATCTAAGACTTAAAACAAAAAATGCTTGCATGCTTGCTCCACACTTTCATTCTTTCCCTCCCCTCCTGTGTCAGATCACACAGTCACTGAGGATCCGTGTGACTTCAAGAGCCCAAACCCAGCATACAGAGTGTGAGTGAATGTGGTGGTGAAGGTGTGGAGGTGGATCAGTGTCTTAGAGACGCTGTAGAAGGACAGAGTGCCAGCAGGACGGTCCACATACACTCCTACTCTGTGAGGGACAGAGGAAGACACAGGGACACTGAGGGGCGTGAAGCTGTTATTGTGACTGACAGAGTAACCATGACGATCAATGCACCTCAGACTCCAGGACTGATTATTTTTGCCTCCAAACCTGCTGTCACCTCTGCTTCCTTTCCTGCTGATTCCTCTGTAACTCACTGATATATCAACGTCTCCTTCCCACTCCACCTCCCAGTAACAGCGACTAGTCAGACCTTTTCTACACAGCAGCTGAGACCAGACATCAAACCTCTTTGGGTGATCAGGATATGACTGCTTCTCTCTCACACCGGTCACCTTCCTGTTGTTGTCAGACAGTTTGAGATCTCTGCTCGCTGTGTTTGGGTCCAGTTCCAGTCCACAAAGATCTGATGGACAGAAAAAGACACAAACAGCAGCAGTTTATCATCAAACACAGCTGCTGCCTTTATTATTCACTCATTTATTCACTACTGAACTTTGAAAAAAATTTAAGTATTTTTTTATAACAGATATCAGATCTAAAGATAAACAGACCTGACTTGACTTCTCTTTGTGTTTCTCAGATTGTTTCCTATCATAATTATAATATAAGCTTTATGTAAACAGGTTTAATGTCTTGGCCAAGAAAGCAGCAGCACACAGGCAGACATGAGAACAAAGGAGGTGAAACTATCAACTATTCTATCGCAGTCAAACGTCCATTTGGATGGAGAGCATCTGGACGACAAACAGATGAGACACAGACGCAGTCACAAGTCCTTTAGCACTTATAATGATTCTCCAGAAGAAATCAGCTGGGATCATTTCAAGCCCCTGTGTGAGTTGTTGGAAGTGGAGGGGCAGAGAACTTCAAAGCTCTTTTACCAGCTCAGTGCCAACACAAGGGTCTGACCACTGCAGAACATCTAGAGCAGGAGTCTCCAACACTTGGCTCATGTCAAGGTGACACATGGAAACATCTGACCATCAGCTGCTGCCAGCAACTCTGTTTCAATCTTATAGACACACAGCAGCCTTTACTGCACACTGGAAGGCCTGGACTTTACTAAATCACTAATCTATCACTGCATCAGTCAGCAGCAGCCTGGATGCACCATGGTTATGGGATTTGATCCCAGAATGACACCTGTGGTTAAAATGATGACCTAAATTGGAGCTAAAGCCCAGAAGCTTCAGTGTTTCATGAGGAATGTTCTGCTGAGTGTGGTGATCTCCTACTCCACATGGAGGTCAGATGGCTGAGCAGGGGTAAGATACTGCAGCCATTCATTTCATTGCTGAAGGAAATCAAGGAGAAACAGGAGTTTGTTTGTCTGCTGCTTTGATCTGATGAATCAAAGTCAAATTAAACTTACATTTCCTCAGACCAGCTTTGATCCTCTGCTGTCCACCATGATCCATCCTGCAGCAGAGACACAGAGACACAGCAGCATGTTATTGATTATACATTTTGAGTTCTCCCATTTAACTGACAAGGACACTGTTAACACCTGAGTGTCTACTCTGTAGTTGTGTCCTTGCCTGAGAGTGTGCAGTCTCCAGCTTGGACTCTCCGATCCAGCAGACCGCAGCTTCTCTCCTGCATCTCCTGGATGGTTATAGCTCAGGTCCAGCTCTCTCAGACTGGAGGGGTTGGTGCTCAGCGCTGAGGCCAGAGAAGCATAGCCTTCCTTTGTGATCATACAAGCTGACAGCCTGAAAACACACACACACACACACACACACACACACACACACACACACACACACACAGGGAGAGAGAGAGAGATTGTGTAAATGGGGTATATGGGAGTTGGTTAAACATGGAGCTGAAAGGACTTTAAACATCAAGCAGGAAACAGAAATGTCTTAATAAAATGTTTGCACCATGACTTCTTTAGCAGGAACATCCTACAGGTTTAGTTTGTTCAATTTTCAATCTGCATCCACATTCAAATGGGCAATTACGTAAAGAGCCAAAAGAGAGTCCTGACCTGAGAGTCTCCAGCTTACAGTGTGGACTCTCCAGTCCAGCAGACAGCAGCTTCACTCCTGAATCCTGCAGGTCATTGTTACTCAGGTCCAGGTCTCTGAGACTGGAGGACTGGGAGCAGAGGACTGAGGACAGAGCTCCACAGCTTCTCTCTGACAGATTACAGAGGCTGAGACTGGGGAAAGAGTCATGATTGTAAATTCACACATCTAAAATCTAAATAAAGTCTGCAAGGTTACGAACAAATCGATCCTGACCTGAGAGTCTCCAGCTTACAGTGTGGACTCTCCAGTCCAGCAGACAGCAGCTTCACTCCTAAATCCTGCAGGTCATTGTGACTCAGGTCCAGGTCTCTGAGACTGGAGGACTGGGAGCAGAGGACTGAGGACAGAGCTGCACAGCTTCTCTTTGACAGATTACAGTGACTGAGCCTGAAAAAGAATTATATAATATATATTTCTGTTCCCTAAAATGATCAATATCTTTGTGTGATCTCCACACTTACAGAGTTTTCCTGGAGGCTTTGACCACTGGCAGCAGCCGGAGAAGACCTTCCTCTGAAGCAGAGTATTTCTTCAGGTCAAACACATCCAGATCTTCCTCTGATGACAGTAAGATGAAGGCCAGAGCAGAACACTGAGCAGGAGACAGTTTGTCTGCGGAGAGACCTCCTGAGCTCAGGTACTGTTGGATCTCCTCCACTAGAGAAAGATCCTTCAGCTCACTCAGACAGTGGAACAGATTGATGCTTTTCTCTGCAGAGACCTTCTGATTGATCATCTCCTTGATGTACTGGACTGTTTCCTGGTTGGTCTCTGAGCTCCTTCCCGTCCCTTTCAGGAGGCCCCTTAAGAGAGCCTGATTGGTCGGCAGTGAAAGGCCCAAAAGGAAACGGAGAAACAAGTCCAGATGTCCATTTGGACTCTGTAAGGCCTCGTCCACAGCACTCTGGTGGAGACTTGTTAGTTTAGGTTTGTCTTGTGATACTTTGGACCTCAAAGAGGTTGATTGATCTTCTGACAGCAGGTTGACTCCAGAGTTGATGAAGGTCAGATGCACATGAAGAGCAGCCAGAAACTCCTGGACATTCAGGTGAACGAAGCAGAACACCTGGTCCTGGTACAGTCCACTCTCCTCTTTAAAGACCTGAGTGAACACTCCTGAGTACACTGAGGCTGCTGTGATGTTGATGCCACACTCTGTCAGGTCTGAGTCATAGAAGATCAGGTGTCCTTTCTGCAGCTGATCAAAAGCCAGTTTTCCCAGAGACATAATCATCTCCCTGCTTTCTGTATTCCAGAGTGGATCCCTCTCTGTTCCGCTATCATACTTGATGTTCTTCAATTTAGTCTGAATCACCAGGAAGTGGATGTACATCTCAGTCAGGGTCTTGGGCAGCTCTCCTTTATCTCTGGTCTTCATCATGTCCTCCAGAACTGTGGCAGTGATCCAGCAGAAGACTGGAATGTGGCACATGATGTGGAGGCTTCGAGTGCTCTTGATGTGGGAGATGATGCTGTTGGCCTGCTCATCATCTCTGAGTCTTTTCCTGAAGTACTCCTCCTTCTGAGGGTCAGTGAACCCTCTGACCTCTGTCACCATGTCAATGCTCTCAGCAGGAATCTGATTGGCTGCTGCAGATGTTGTGGTGATCCAGAGGCGAGCAGATGGAAGCAGGTTCCCCCTGATGAGGTTTATCAGCAGAACATCCACTGAGGTGGACTTTCTAACATCGGTCAGGATCTCACCTTTGTGGAAGTCCAGAGGAGGTCGACACTCATCCAGACTGTCAAGGATGAAGACGATCTTGAAGTCCTCAAAGCTGCAGATTCCTGCTTCTTTGGTTTCAGTAAAGAAGTGATGAAGAAGCTCCACCAAGCTGAACTTTCTCCCTCTCAGCACATTGAGCTCTCTGAAGGTGAATGGAAATGTGAGCTGGATGTTCTGGTGGGCTTTGCCTTCAGCAATGCCAAGCCCTTTGTTATCACAGTTCTGATTGGCTGATCTCTTCCAGGTGAGGCTTTGAAGATGTCTTCACATCTGATTGGTGTTTCTTCTCTCTGTGGGTTCCTGGATGCTGCTTCAATCTGTCTGACCTCATGTTCTTCATTGACCCCTCCAGCCCCTCCCTCTGTGATGTAGAGCTCTGTGTAGATCTCATTCAGAGGGGTTTGCTTTCCTGCTTTAGGGACTCCCTCAAACACTCTCTGGAACTTCTGCTTCAGCTTAGACTTCAGTTTACGTTGGCACAGTGCAGCAACACTTCCTGATGAACAGACAACAGTCAGTGGAGGAACAACATGGTGAAGAAAAGATGTGAGAGTGAATCTTTTTGAATTTTTTCTCCTAATCTTTCTGCCTATTCTGGGTTTAGTTTCAGTTTTTGGGAGTTTTCCTTGTCTTCCTACAGAGCTCTGTGCTGGTTTGGCACCTTGAGTTGTTGTGGGCCTATAAAGCCCTTTGATACGCTGTATCATACAAATCAATTGGACTTGATTTGACTTCACTGACATTCTGATGCAATCTAAACAAATGTTGTACTACTTGTATTTGTAGCTTCAAGCAGTAAGTGCATACGTGTATGTTTGAGTGTGTAGAGTGTGTAAGTGTAAAACTTTAGTCCTGTTTCCTCTTTCCATCATGTTAGAGCTTTAAATGGTCTTACTGCTTTGCAGAGAGTCAGCCAGCTTCTCCTGCTTCATTCTCCTCAGGAACTTCACAGTGAGCTTCAGCAACGCCTCTCTCATGCTCCTCTGTTCTTCATCGTCACTCAGGCTCTCTAAGCATTGTGGGAAGACTGCACTTTGAACCTTCTGGATGCTCTTCAGCTCGTCCTTCACAAACCTGACAATGTTCTCCTCCAGCAGCTGAAAGAGTGGGACATGAGTTTATAGAAGGGGGAGAGAAGATCCTGGTTCCTGATTGGCTGTCAGGTGTGTGTTTACAGTCTGTATGTTGACAACATAGTTCAGGAGTGCAATTAACGAACATTCTAAATCAAATGGTTTATTAAGATGCAGGTAACCATAGCAACAGTTCTGATATTTCACACTAGGTTCCCAGTTAACTCTCACTGTGGTCAAATATCTCTTATTTCTTTATGGATTAGATTCACACACCCTATATATGGAGTCCAGGTCTGCTGGATGCTGCTGGACACACCCACCACTGGAAACTTCGGACTGTTTCAGGTGAACTCTGTGGAAAAATCATGAAACATGAAGTCTGTAAACACACAGACATGCAACTGAAAGTGATCTTCACAGGAAACGCTGCTGTCTGCTGGTCCCACAAAGCCTGACAGAGCATCACAGGATCCTGGAATCAATCTACAGCACAACAGGTCAGAGACGTGTCCTTCATTCAAGAAGACCTGTCTTCTCCTTCACAAATACAGTTATAAAGTGACCTGGTTTAACCTCTGACCTTTGTTCAGCAGACTTCTGTTCATCACTGAATACAGGACGGTTACCCATGGACCGGTCGCTCTTCATGGACACACAGCTGGGTACAGGAGAGTTTGCCCTCTGCTGGTGAACTCTATAAACACAGCATGACGACACAATGGCAGATTGAAGCAGATAAGTGTGTGTGTGTGTGTGTGTGTGTGTGTGTGTGTGTGTGTGTGTGTGTGTGTGTGTGTGTGTGTGTGTGTGTGTGTGTGTGTGTGTGTGTGTGTGTGTGTCAGTCGTTTGTTGGTACATTACATTTACATTGGGATTTTAGCTCCAGTTAAACACATTTCCAAGACAAAAGTGGACAAAGTGTCCTCTGCGTGTTCGTTGATTTGGCGAGAAATGAGGAAAAGCTGGGCTGGATCTTCAGATGGGTTTTATTTCCGTAGGACTTTTGGACAGCGCTGGTTCCGTCAAAAAAGAACAATCAAGTATTCCTGTGCAACTCTATTTATCCCGCTAGTACAAGGCGTTACCATAGTATTGTAATTTACTGATGACAATGTGGCTGAACCGCTGTTGATTGGTTTAGCGAGCTTTGGCAGAGGCGGCGCTGAGATTTGAATCTAAAGGATGAACAGCTGTCTGTGGGGGAGAGTGGAATACTCTTTGCGTGTAAATTAAAGAACAACACTACAGTGTGATTAACCCTTCTCTAACCCCACTGATCTAATCCAGGCACCTCAGACTGAGAGGCTCTATCTCCCTCCTGTTATCTAACAGAGGCTGAGGCTTTGATTAGGTGATGCAGAGACCCTTCACCTGTTGGCAGATATGTGTTATCAAGCCCTCCTGGAGTGAGGATTGACAAATCCAGTGTTTTACTGTTTTACTACCAGACTTGCCAGAGCCAGCAATTTGGTCACTGTAACATTTTAATCTCAGTTCCTGCATTTACTTCTATATGTTTGACATTATTTGTTATATTCCAACATTCCCCCTTTTCATTCTATTCTATTTATAGAATGAATCCAACATGAGATAAACAATCTAAGCCACCAGCAGCACTAACCAATACACCCAGTTTGAACCTACATCTCATCACGAGAACAGAATTCACATTATCATCCAACAACTCTTATGTTAAAAGTGAAGTAAAAGTAAGTAGTTAGCCTTTAGGTAACAGTAGCTAAAGGCTAACTACAGGATTTTGTGTTTTGTTACCTATGTCATTGAATCAGATATTTACTGCTCTCTCTCTCTCGCTCTCTAAGTGGATGGTGTGTGTGTGTTGCCAGAGGGGGTTGACTCGAGTTACACGACCTGGCTAGCAGATTTTAGGACTCGAGACTTGCTTGACTAACAACAATAAAAGACTCCACTTGACCTTGACTTGTTATTCATGAGTTGAGACAAAAATACAGTGATGATATCAAAGTGATCTAGGGTTTAACCTCTGACCTTTCTTCAACAGACTTCTGTCCATCACTGAATACAGGACGGTTACCCATGGACCGGTCGCTCTTCATGGACACACAGCTGGGTACAGGAGAGTCTGCCCTCTGCTGGTGAACTCTATAAACACAGCATTGACAACACAACAGCAGATTGAAGCAGAAAGTCACGAGGAGCAAAGAGAAAATGTGAGAAACTGAAAAATGTAGTTTAACTTTGTTCTTATTCAGTTTGATAGTTTGTGTTTTTTGGTGTTTTGTCTTTTAATCTTTGTGAAACTTGTCTGGTGGCGCATCTTGGTCAGGACTCAATGGGTGTATCCTGGTATAAACAGTGGATTTCATATATTTTGTGCCATGAAATGAATCTTTACAAGACTTAATCAAAAGGTGTCACTTGATTTCCATAGATGATTTATTTTTAACCGCTCCACCAAATCAAGTTGTTGTTAGAATTTGTTCCACATAAAATCATATAAAAGTCCAAAGTACTCTGATGAACTTTATAACCCTGCAGCTGTGAATGTGTGTGTAGCAGATAAAACCTCATGGTTATATGATCACAATATAAGAAACAAAGATCTGGAACATTCAGTCTTTATTCCATGATGTCATCATGTAACTTAGAGAAACGGTGAGTTTAACATTAACATGAAATCAAGCTTGAAACAAATCTTCATAAAAACAACAAATCAAACACCGCCGCTAACCAGTGACACTCATTCTCCAAATGCATAGAGGGGACTTTGTACTGTGGGAGTGTGCAGACTGGCACTGTCCGGGAATATACAGGGACTTCCTGCAGAGGTGGCGCCTGACTGCAACCTTTGCCCTTAACTGCAACTGACTCAAGAGAGATAAGATAAGATTTTTATAGGGCCACAAAATGTGTCCTGGACAATGCAGTGCATTATCTGCTGTTAAGAAAATACAGAGAACATAGTGCATACATACAGATTCATGTTCATTTACCCCCCCTCTCCTCCTCTGTGTGATGGGCGCTCTTACTTTGTGCTTGAGGGTACAGGTTCATGACTGAAGTCTGGAGGTCCCTCATCTTCATCGCCACAAACACTCATCTTCACTACACTACAGAGAGATGGAAACAAACACACACAATAATAACAATAATCCGTATTTGCACAGCATCTCTCATGCAGAGCTGCAGCTCAAAATGCTCTACAAGACATGGAAAGTCTAAAAGTCAGAACAAGTATAAGAAAAGAAAGAAGAATAAGAGTGAAAGAGTTTATAAAGAGAACAGTACAGCACCGGCTCACTCAACAACACATATGAAACTAGAGGGATCGTTTTAAAATAGACACAAGTGATACACACATATATATATGACTGTGTATATATATCACATACACACAGTCTAACAAACATAGTATGTATATAAAGTACACAATTAAACTCAAACTCACACTGCGTCAGTCTTCCTCTGCTGCACGTCGTCGTCTGAACTAAACTTTCACTTTCTCATTTCTGTGTGTGTGTGAGAGAGAGAGAGAGAGAGAGCGCCCTTTAGATTAGATTAGATTTAACTTTATTGTCATTGAGCAAGTACAGGTACAAGCCAATAAAATGCAGTTAGCATCCAACCAGAAGTGCAAAATGTACTATAATATATACAGAATAAACTATATATACAGGTAATAAACTAATAAATAGAGAGTAAAATAGTGCAAAATGTCTTTGTGCAAAACGGAAAGTGAATTGAACTGAAATGGAATGATCAGTGCAAATACAGAAAGTTGTGCAAATGGCAGTGGGGTGCAAAATGATGCTAGTGGGGGGATGGAGTAGAGTTCAGCAGTGTCAGCGCCTCGTGGAGGAAACTCTTCCTGAGCCTGATGGTGCGAGAGCGGAGGCATCTATAACGCCTGACGGATGGGAGGAGGGTGAACAGTTTGTTATTAGGGTGGAAAGAGTCTTTTATAATGTTCTTGTTTTACCCAGACAGTTTAGGTGGACACTTAGCACCATCTAGTGGACAGATTTCAGAGGTGGGTTTTCTTCTATTAAACTTGATGCTATCGTGCGTGCGTGCTTGCGAGGGAGTATTTTAATGCATTCTGGAAGTAGAATTGACTTTAAATGCGTTTTAGTCATTTGTTGGTACATTTACGTGGAGTTTTTTGACTCCACATCTCCGCCCTTTTTAAGGTTACGTACTTGTAATTTGAAAAGTTTAAGCGTCACAACCGGAAGTGATCTTCGTCTTTATTTTGGTGAGCTCGTCCCACTTCCTCTAGTGAAGCCCACGAGCCGGTGTGCCGGAGCGTCCGAGCAACAAACAAACATTTTATTTTCACCTCCTTTTTACGTTCACAGGCGCAATTTAACGGAAGTTCTCTCACAGTCAGTATACGTCATTTATGTTTAACATCTATGTTTCGGTTTAATCCAGAAATTCAACTCGTGAATTAATTTAAAAGCTGTTAGCTAAAAGTAGCGAAAGGCCAGGAAGTTGTTCACTCATTGTTCCTGTGTTCCGGTGTTGCTGCGGGTTCATTGGTTGTTGTTCAGGGAGGGCGGGAGTCAGAGGACATTTGTGATGTTATGAGTGGTTCGGGTACAGGACCAGAGAGCTGGAGGTGGACTTAAGGAGGAAAACATGGTGAACCACACGGGGACGTCAGTGGAGAGAGCTGCAGCTAGCAGCAGAGCCAGACTACATACCCGTGACCAGAGTGAGACACACACACACACACACACACACACACACACACACACACACACACACACACACACACACACACAGAGGGAGGCTAAAGCTGGGGGTCTGGGGCGGTGGGTGCAGTGTGTCCTTGTGTCCGTACGCTGCAGCCGGCCTACACAGACCGACACTATAACAGGAGGCCGAACGGCGTCCTGGCAGTTACAGGTGTGAGCATGCACAGAGCTTTCTGATGCTCATGTATGATACTGCACACACACACACCCCTTCAGGCTGCTGCTTCTCACTCTGATGTGTCTGAATGTTAGTGATTATGTGACTAAGTGAAAGAGTCCTTGTCCTCGTCTCTTCCTGTAGGTGTGGACGGGACGGACGTCCTGTGTGTCAGAGAGGCCACAGACCACTGCAGAGCTGGAAAGGTGAGGATCACTGCAGACTGAACACTTCTCTCACACTGCAGGGAATGACTCCTTCTGCTGGATGTGTTTCTAGTGTTCATCATCACAACAAGTCTTTACTTTGTCTCTCCACAGTTCAGATCACACACACACACACACACACACACACACACACACACACACACACACACACACACACTAATCAAGGATTCAGGACAGGAAGAATTTACTTCCTGACAAGTGTCACAACCCCAGTTCTGCTGTAATGGAGGTAGGCCTCACAAACGCACACACATACACAGTGAAAACATGTTTGTATATCACTTTATATACCATGAATAAATGTTTGAAAGTGTCTGGAAAAATTATTGTGACAAGCTTGGCAGTTTAGAGAAATCAACCAATCACTTTATTTAAATGCATGTAGATACACTTAGACTACTTCTACAACTATGTCAGTTTGGGGGCAGAACAACATGAACACACAGTTAAACATCACACAGAAACACAACATGCAGGAACACACTACTGAACATTCAAACATACACTCATGTTGAGTTTGCAGTATGTGTGTATGTCATCGTCATCATCATCAGCAGCAGAGTCATACTCAGGCCTCTGTCAATGAATGAGCTGTTATGATCAGATGATGCATTTGTGACAGGATATAGCAGAGCAGCTCAAATATCTGAAATAGATCTAAAAATATGTCTGAAAAGCAAGAAATCCTCATATTTGGAGTCCCAAACTATTCTCATACTTTTATGTTTGTGGAGAGTAAAACCATAAAGAACAAACGTGATCAAATGAGAGATTTTACTGCTACTTTGCTATAGATGACTTAAAAAAGCTTCAACTCGTCAATAAAAAGTCTAAACAAACAGGAAACTCCAAACAAGTCCACGTGTCTCTTTATTCTCTTTCTTGCTCCACACTTCTTTCCCTCTTCCTTCCCCAAGATTTATGGAAGTGGAAATTCATCAAATATAAAGTCTATTACACTCCAGAAACAACACATTTGTGCCAAAACAAGCAAATGTATACAAAAATCATGTTTGTGTTACAGTGAATTGTTCATAGAAAGTGATCCAATACTCAATTATTAGAGATTGAACATGGAAGAATCATCCAGTTAGTGTGTGTGTGTGTGTGTGTGTGTGTGTGTGTGTGTGTGTGTGTGTGTGTGTGTGTGTGTCAGATCACACAGTCACTGAGGAATGTGGCCTCCTTAGCCCAAACCCAGCATATAGAGTGTGAGTGAATGTGGTGGTGAAGGTGTGGAGGTGGATCAGTGTGTCAGAGACGCTGTAGAAGGACAGAGTGCCAGCAGGACAGTCCACATACACGCCTACTCTGTGAGGGACAGAGGAGGACACAGAGACACTGAGGGTCGTGGAGCTGTTATTGTGACTGACAGAGTAACCATGATGATCAGAGCATCTCAGACTCCAGGACTGATTATTTATTTCTCCAAACCTGCACTCGTCTCCGCGTCCTTTCCTGCTGATTCCTCTGTAACTCACTGATATATCAACGTCTCCTTTCCACTCCACCTCATAGTAACAGCGACCAGTCAGACCATTCCTACACAGCAGCTGAGCCCAGAAATGAAACCTCTCTGGATGATCAGGATGTGGCTGCTTCTGTCTCACACGGGTCACCTTCCTGTTGTTGTCAGACAGTTTGAGTCCTCTGCTCGCTGTGTTTGGGTCCAGTTCCAGTTCACAAAGATCTGATGGACAGAAAAAGACACAAACAGCAGCAGTTTATCATCAAACACAGCTGCTGCCTTTATTATTCACTCATTTATTCACTACTGAACTTTGTACTCTGACTCACTGTCACTTTCTACTGACACGTGTTAGATATGAAAAGAAGTCTTTTTATAGATTAATGTATTTAAAATGCGTTAATGAAAACAGACCTGACTTGACTTCTCTTTGTGTTTCTCAGATTGTTTCCTATCATAATTATAATATAAGCTTTATGTAAACAGGTTTAATGTCTTGGCCAAGAAAGCAGCAGCACACAGGCAGACATGAGAACAAAGGAGGTGAAACTATCAACTATTCTATCACAGTCAAACGTCCATTTGGATGGAGAGCATCTGGACGACAAACAGATGAGACACAGACGCAGTCACAAGTCCTTTAGAACGGATAATAATTCTCCAGAAGAAATCAGCTGTGATCATTTCAAGCCCCTGTGTGAGTTGTTGGAAGTGGAGGGGCAGAGAACTTCAAAGCTCTTTTACCAGCTCAGTGCCAACACAAGGGTCTGACCACTGCAGAACATCTAGAGCAGGAGTCTCCAACACTTGGCTCATGTCAAGGTGACACATGGAAACATCTGACCATCAGCTGCTGCCAGCAACTCTGTTTCAATCTTATGGACACACAGCAGCCTTTACTGCACACTGGAAGGCCTTGACTTTACTAAATCACTAATATATCACTGCATCAGTCAGCAGCAGCTTCGATGCACCATGGTTATGGGATTTGATCCCAGATTGACACCTGTGGTTAAAATGATGGAAGCAAAAGCCCAGAAGCTTCAGTGTTTCATGAGGAATGTTCTGCTGAGTGTGGTGATCTCCTACTCCACATAGAGGTCAGATGGCTGCTTGATCTTTCCTGACAGATGTGACGCAGAAACCTGAACCTACAGTTACAAGGTCAATATACACATGTATCTAATGTGATCAGCTCTTCCCCTCAGTTGGAAAGATAACATTACATTACATTACGAACATTTGGCAGGCGCTTTTATCCAAAGCAACTTACATTACATTACCACCCTTCGCAGAGGGGGGAGCAATTGAGGGTTCGGTGCCTTGCTCAGGGGCACCTCGGCAGGGACTCGAACTGGCGATCCTCCGGTTCCAAGGCGGAAGCTCTACCCACGGAGCTACTGCCCCCCACACTGAGCTACTGCCCCCCAAAGAAATCAGAACGTTTTGCAGGGCAGCTGATGTTTTGGATGGAAGAATGGATGAAAGCAGTACTGTGACCACCTGTCTTGACGGGCAGGAATTTACCGACAGAGAAACTTAACCTGTGGGGCATTCTTTGCCAACCCTTTCACGGAGGAAAACATGGGTGATATTTCAGAGAAGATGGCTGAACTGATGTCAATCAGTTGAAATGGAACTGGAGGTTTTAAATCTCCAAAATGACATCTAGCTAAAATCTCAACAACATTCAGTACATTTGTGGAGCATAGTAGAAGAGCCAGAAACGTTTAAGAAGCTTCACCAAGCAGCCCTGAGAGGATCTGATTTATTTGACTCCACATATCATTCATTTTATATAAAGTAGAGCTCAGATGAAAATAGCATGCAGATCCCTGATCTAGAGCTTGTGGGCTATAATGGCCTCAGCTTCTAGTAAGATTATAGTACAGGTAAGGAGGAAGTAGGCAGAGGAGTTTCATCAATGGAAATGAACCTGTTGGGTTGAACTGTTGCAGTAATTGATCAATAATTCCAAGTGACTTATCCAATGATTAATTAATAAACTTAATCATTTTATGTGTGGATGAAATGATGGAGTGACACAGGAGTTTGTTTGTCTGCTGCTCTGGTCTGATGAATCAAAGTCAAATTAAACTTACATTTCCTCAGACCAGCTTTGATCCTCTGCTGTGCACCATGATCCATCCTGCAGCAGAGACACAGAGACACAGCAGCATGTTATTGATTACTGATTTGGAAACAGTTCCCAACAGGGATACTGTCCACAGCTGAGTGTCCACTCTGTAATTCTGTCCTTGCCTGAGCGATTCCAGTCTCCAGCGTGGACTCCCCACTCCGGCAGACAGCAGCTTCTCTCCTGCGTCTCCTGGATGGTTGTAGCTCAGGTCCAGCTCTCTCAGATGGGTGGGGTTGGAGATCAGAGCTGAGGCCAGAGGAGCACAGCCTTCCTGTGTGATCATACAAGCTGACAGCCTGAAAACGCACACACACACACACACACACACACACAGATTGTGTAAATGGGAATTTGTTGAAACATGGTTTGTGGATTTGTAAAACACTTCCCCACAATGCACCTGGATGCTGTAACATTGACCTAATAATCCATTTTGTGTTTTACTGTTGTGTTCAAGACACGACAGCTAAAGCAGAATGAAAGGAGCTAAAATATCATCCATGAAACAGAAATATCTCTGTGAAATGTTTGCACCATGACTTCTTTAGCAGGAACATCCTAGAGTTTAATGTAAGTTCACTGATATCGACCTGCATCCACATTTAAATGGTCAATAACATGAAGAGCAGAGTCCTGACCTGAGAGTCTCCAGCTTACAGTGTGGACTCTCCATTCCAGCAGACAGCAGCTTCACTCCTGAATCCTGCAGGTCATTGTTACTCAGGTCCAGGTCTCTGAGACTGGAGGACTGGGAGCAGAGGATTGAGGACAGAGCTCCACAGCTTCTCTCTGACAGATTACAGAGGCTGAGCCTGGGGAAAGAGTCATGTTTGTAACTTCACACATCTAAGATCTAGATAAAGTCTGCAGGGTTTACGAACAAATCGATCCTGACCTGAGAGTCTCCAGCTTACAGTGTGGACTCTCCAGTCCAGCAGACAGCAGCTTCACTCCTGAATCCTGCAGGTCATTGTTACTCAGGTCCAGGTCTCTGAGACTGGAGGACTGGGAGCAGAGGACTGAGGACAGAGCTCCACAGCTTCTCTTTGACAGATTACAGCCACTGAGCCTGAAAATGAATTATATAAAATCGATATATTTCTATTCCCTAAAATGATGAATAGCTTTATATGATCACCACACTTACAGAGTTTTCCTGGAGGCTTTGACCACTGGCAGCAGCCGGAGAAGACCCTCCTCTGAAGCAGGGTATTTCTTCAGGTCAAACACATCCAGATCTTCCTCTGATGACAGTAAGATGAAGGCCAGAGCAGACCAGTGAGCAGGAGACAGTTTGTCTGTGGAGAGACGTCCTGAGCTCAGGTACTGTTGGATCTCCTCCACTAGAGAAAGATCCTTCAGCTCACTCAGACAGTGGAACAGATTGATGCATCTCTCTGCAGAGACCTTCTGATTGATCTTCTCCTTCATGTAGTGGACTGTTTCCTGGTTGGTCTCTGAGCTCCTTCCCGTCTCTTTCAGGAGACCCTGTAAGAGAGCCTGATTGGTCTGCAGTGAAAGGCCCAAAAGGAAACGAAGAAACAAGTCCAGATGTCCATTTGGACTCTGTAAGGCCTTGTCCACAGCACTCTGGTGGAGACTTGTTAGTGACTGAGAGGTAGGTTGATCTTCTGACAGCAGGTTGACTCCAGAGTTGATGAATGTCAGATGCACATAAAGAGCAGCCAGAAACTCCTGGACACTCAGGTGGACAAAGCAGAACACCTTGTCCTGGTACACTCCCCTCTCCTCTTTAAAGACCTGAGTGAACACTCCTGAGTACACTGAGGCTGCTGTGATGTTGATGCCACACTCTGTCAGGTCTGAGTCATAGAAGATCAGGTTTCCTTTCTGCAGCTGAATCAAAGCCAGTTTTCCCAGAGACTCCATCATCTTCCTGCTCTTTTTATTCCAGACTGGATCAGTCTCTGCTCCTCCATCATACTTGATGTTCTTCAGTTTAGTCTGAACCACTAGGAAGTGGATGTACATCTCAGTCAGTGTCTTGGGCAGCTCTCCTCTCTCTCTGGTCTTCATCATGTCCTCCAGAACTGTGGCAGTGATCCAGCAGAATACCGGAATGTGGCACATGATGTGGAGGCTTCGTGAGGTCTTGATGTGGGAGATGATGCTGCTGGCCTGCTCATCATCTCTGAGTCTCTTCCTGAAGTATTCCTCCTTCTGAGGGTCAGTGAACCCACTGACCTCTGTCACCATGTCAATGCTCTCAGCAGGGATCTGATTGGCTGCTGCAGGTCTTGTGGTGATCCAGAGGCGAGCAGATGGAAGCAGGTTCCCCCTGATGAGGTTTATCAGCAAAACATCCACTGAGGTGGACTTTCTAACATCGGTCAGGATCTCACTGTTGTTGAAGTCCAGAGGAAGCCGACACTCATCCAGACCATCAAGGATGAAGAGGACCTGAAAGCCCTCAAAGCTGCAGATTCCTGCTTCTTTGGTTTCAGTAAAGAAGTGATGAAGAAGCTCCACCAAGCTGAACTTTCTCTCTCTCAGCACATTCAGCTCTCTGAAGGTGAATGGAAATGTAAACTGGATGTTCTGGTGGGCTTTGCCTTCAGCCCAGTCCAGAGTGAACTTCTGTGTTAAGAGGGTTTTCCCGATGCCAGCCACGCCCTTTGTCATCACTGTTCTGATTGGCTGATCTCTTCCAGGTGAGGCTTTAAAGATGTCTTCACATCTGATTGTTGTTTCTTCTCTCTGTAGTTTCCTGGATGCTGCTTCAATCTGTCTGACCTCATGTTCTGCATTGACCCCTCCAGCCCCTCCCTCTGTGATGTAGAGCTCTGTGTAGATCTCATTCAGAGGGGTTTGCTTTCCTGCTTTAGCGACTCCCTCAAACACTCTCTGGAACTTCTGCTTCAGCTTAGATTTCAGTTTACGTTGGCACAGTGCAGCAAGCCTTCCTGATGAACAGACAACAGTCAGTGGAGGGAAAACATGGCAAAGAAAAGATGTGAGAGTGGATCTCTTTGAATTTCCTGTTTGAGTGTGTAGAGTTTGTAAGTGTATGATGCAATCTTAACAAATGTTGTACTACTTGTATTTGTAGCTTCAAGCAGTAAGTGAATACTTGTTTGAGGGTGTAGAGTGTGTAAGTGTGAAGCTTTAGTCGTGTTTCCTCTTTCCATCATGTTAGAGCTTTAAATGGTCTTACTGCTGTGCAGAGAGTCAGCCAGTAATTCCTGCTTCATTCTTCTCAGGAAGTTCACTGTCAGCTTCATTAATGCCTCTCTGTTGCTCCTCTGCTCTTCATCCTCACTTAGGCTCTCCAAGCATTGTGGGTAGTCTGTAGTCAGAACCTTCTGGATGCTCTTCAGCTCGTCCTTCACAAACCTGACCATGTTCTCCTCCAGCAGCTGAAAGAGTGGGACATTAGTTTATAGCAGGGGGAGAGAAGATCCTGGTTCCTGATTGGCTGTCAGGTGTGTGTTTACAGTCTGTATTTTGACATACAGACTGTATTTTGACATAGTTCAGGAGTGCAGTTAACAAACATTCTAAATCAAATGGTTTATTAAGATGCAGGTAACCATAGCAACACTTCTGATATTTCACACAAGGTTCCAGTTAACTTTCACTGCGGTCAAATATCTCTTATTTCTTTATCGATTAGATTCTCCTACTGGTGACATCGTCCATATGTAAGTGGGCGGAGCCTGGACATTTACGCACCGTAAATATGGAGTCCAGGTCTGCTGGATGCTGCTGGACACACCCACCAGTGGAAACCTCTGACTGTTTCAGGTGAAAACTGGAGAAATCATGAAACCTTAGCAAACACACAGATTTGTAACAGAAACAAGTGATCTTCACAGGAAACGCTGCTGTCTGCTGGTCCCACAAAGCCGATCAGAGCATCACAGGATCCTTGAATCAATCTTCAGCACAACAGGTAAACTTATGAGCCTCTCTACAAAACACACTCAAACATTCAACACACAGGTGGACAGGGACGTGTCCTTCATTCAAGAAAAAAAAAATACAATGATATCAGAGTGATCTGGTTTAACCTCTGACCTTTCTTCAGCAGACTTCTGTCCATCACTGAATTTCATAGGTTGACTCACGGACCGGTCGCTCTTCACGGACACACAGCTGGGTACAGGAGAGTCTGCCCTCTGCTGGTGAACTCTATAAACACAGCATTGACAACACAACAGCAGATTGTAGCAGAAGGTCATGAGGTCAAAGGTGAGGAGCAAAGGGAAATTGTGAGAAACTGAAAAACATAGTTGTAGTTTGACTTTTTTCCTTTTCAGTTTGATGGTTTGTGGTTTGTTGTGTGATTGTGTTTCTGCTCTCGTAATCTTTGTGAAACTTTTATTTTCACCTTTTTCTTACGTTTACTTACTCAGCATTTATAATGTAAGTCTCTCTCTCTCCCTCTGTGTGCGTGCGTGCGTGCGAGCGTGCGTGCGTGCGTGCGTGCGTGCGTGCGTGCGTGCGTTGACAACACAATGGCAGATTGAAGCAGGTGTGTGTGTGTGTGTCTCAGTCGTTTCTTGTGTTCAGTTTTCAGCTTCATTAATACACATTTCCACCCTTATTAAGGTTTCACTCTGACGTTTAAAGTGAAGTAAAAGTCAGCACAATGTCGTTAACTAACAGTAGCTAAAGGCTAACTACAGGAAGTTTGTGTTTTGTTACCCACATCTTTAAAATCAGATATTTACTGCCCTCTCTCGCTCACTCGCTCTCTCTGTCTCTCTCTCTCTCTCTCACACTCTCTCTCTCTCTCTCTCTCTCTCTCTCTCTCTCTCTCTCTCTCTCTCTTTTCTCTCTCTCTCTCTCTCTCTCTCTCTCTCTCTCTCTCTCTCTCCCTCTCCCTCTCTCTCTCTGAGTGGATGATGTGTGTGTGTGTGTGTTGCGAGAGGTGGTTGACTTGAGTTACATGACTTGACCAGCAGATTGTAGGACTTGATACTAGCTTGACTAACAATAAGAAAAGACTAGGTATTGACTTAGTATTCATGAGTTGAGACAAAAATACAGTGATAATATCAAAGTGATCTGGTTTAACCTCTGACCTTTCTTCAGCCGACTTCTGTCCATCACTGAATTTCATAGGTTGACCCATGGACCAGTCGCTCTTCATGGACATACAGCTGGGTCCAGGAGAGTTTGCCCTCTGCTGGTGAACTCTATAAACACAGCATTGACAACACAACAGCAGATTGAAGCAGAAGGTCATGAGGTCAAAGGTGAAGAGCAAAGAGAAATTGTGAGAAACTGAAAAACGTAGTTGTTGTTTGACTTAGTTCTTAATCAGTTTGATAGTTTGTGTTTTGTTGTGTGAGAGTGTTTCTCAAACTTTCTGAAACTAGTTTGGCAGCTCATCTTTGCCAGGACTGCCTTGACAAACAGGTTCTTAGTTTAAATGAGCATTTCCTGGTAACAGACAAAAACAAAAACACATTTCATGTATGGAATGAGTTTTGAGTCTCATATTGTGTCTTTGCAAGACTTCATCCAAAAAATGTAATTTGAATTTCATCGACATGATTGCAATTTAATTTCAAAGTTGTCAACAAAGTGAAAGTGAAACTGTCATTTGAATTCTCTGCACTAAATCAAAGTTATGTTAATTTGTTCCATGTAGTTCCAAAGAGTCTTTGAGGGGAAAGTTCTTGAAACAGAATCTCTAAACGTGGCAGGAATCTAATTCCTTCTAAGCTGAAATCACAGCCTCTGTCTGAATGATGGCACAGACGGTGAGACACAGTCATGTACTGTAGGGGCTGGAGATGGAGTCGGCGAGTTAGCATGTTGGGATTCAGAGTCTTCATCCTCAGTTTGGTAACAGTGTAACACAAAGCTCTATCAAACCCCACCCCTGTGAGACGGGCAGTATTTACTTTGTGTGTGAGTCTGGAGGTCCCTCATCTTCATCACCACAAGCACTCATCTTCAGGACACTACAGAGAGGGAAGCACAAACACACACACATAAATAAACACACACGCACAATAATAACTATAATCTGTATTTGTACAGCACCTCTCATACAGAGCTGCAGCTCAAAGTGCTTTACAAGACAGGAAGAGTCTAAAAGTCAGAACAAGCATAAGAAAAGTAAAGAAGAAGAGTTTATAAAGAGAACAAGTACAGCACCGGCTCACTCAACAACACATATGAAACCAGAGGGATCATATACATAGATACACACACACACACACACACACACACACAGAAACATGAAATATAAACTATGATCCATAAAGTCATCAAATCAAACTCACGCTGCGGCAGTCTTATCCTGCTGCTCTTCCTCATCTGAACCAAAGTCCCTTTCTAACTACACAACATACCTGTGTGTGATGCAGCATCACTACATTTTTGTTCCTGGGTGAGGTCATTAAAAAAAAGGGTCAGCTGACTCATCTGTAACGCCTGGAATGTGTTTTTAATGGCGGAAGAGCGTGTGTGTTTGTGTGTGTGTGTGTGTGTGTGAGGTGGGGGATAGAGGAGGTAGATGGAGGGATGAAGTCATGAAGGCTGCGTGAGACCTGAACTCATTTCCTGTGATATAAAGTAGTAAAGATAATAAAGATAAATAAGACGATGTTGAGCAGGAAGTTGTCACTCATTTGGGTTCATTGGTTGTTGTTTATGGAGGCGGGAGTCAGAGGACATTTGTAATGTTTAGAGTGGTTTGGGTTACAGGACCAGAGAGATGGAGGTAGACTTCAGGAGGAGAGACGGAGTGATGAAGACCACACACACCCTGAGTGAAGAGGAGGGTGGAGCACCTGGACCACACACTGGTCAGGAGCTGTGAACAGGAAGGAGATAAGCGGACTCTATTTCAGGAGGAGGCTGAGATCCTTCATCATGTGCAGCAGAGATCTTCTATCAGTCTGTGGAGACATCATGGAGGTGTGAGGTGAGATAAAGAACATGTCTATGTTGTGTTGTAGATGTGGTTCAGATTATCTTCTGATCTTTGAGGCCTTCAACATGGAGAACCACACAGGGACGTCAGTGGAGAGAGACTACATACCTGCGACCCGAGTGAGACACACACACACACACAGAGGAGGGGTAAAGCTGGGGGTCCTTGTTTCCGTACGCTGCAGCCGGCCTACACAGACCGACAGTATAACAGGAGGCCGAGCGGCGTCCTGGCAGTTACAGGTGTGAGCATGCACAGAGCTTTCTGATGCTCATGTATGATACTGCACACACACACACACACACACACACACACACACACACACACACACACACACACACACCCCTTCAGGCTGCTGCTTCTCACTCTGATGTGTCTGAATGTTAGTGATTATGTGACTTAGTGAAAGAGTCCTTGTCCTCGTCTCTTCCTGTAGGTGTGGACGGGACGGGACGGACGTCCTGTGTGTCAGAGAGGCCACAGACCACTGCAGAGCTGGAAAGGTGAGGATCACTGCAGACTGAACACTTCTCTCACACTGCAGGGAATGACTCCTTCTGCTGGATGTGTTTCTAGTGTTCATCATCACAACAAGTCTTTACGTTGTCTCTCTACAGTTCAGATCACACACACACCAATCAAGGATTCAGGACAGGAAGAAACAGGAAACATGTTTGTATTTCACTTTGTATACCATAAATAAATGTTTGAGAGTGTCTGAAGACATTATTGTGACAAGCTTGGCAGTTGAGAGAAATCAATCAATCGCTTTATTTAAATGCATGTAGATACACTTAGACTACTTCTACAACTATAAGTCAGTTTGGGGGCAAAACAACATGAACACACAGTTAAACATCACACAGAAACACAACATGCAAGAACACCACTACTGAATATTCAAACATACACCCATGTTGTGTTTGCAGTATGTGTGTGTATGTCATCAGCAGCAGCAGCAGCAGAGTCATACTCAGGCCTCTGTCAATAAATGAGCAGTAATGATCAGATGATGCATTTGTGACAGGAGACAGCAGAGCAGCTCAAATATCTGAAATAGATCTAAAAATATGTCTGAAAAGCAAGAAATCCTCATATTTGGAGTCCCAAACTATTCTCATACTTTTATGTTTGTGGAGAGTAAAACCAGAAAGAACAAATGTGATCAAATGAGAGATTTTACTGCTACTTTGCTATAGATGACTTATAAAAGCTTCAACTCGTCAATAAAAAACATAAAGTCTAAACAAACTCCAAACAAGTCCACGTGTCTCTTTATTCTCTTTCTTGCTCCACACTTTCATTCTTTCCCTCTCCCTTTCCCAAGATTTATGGAAATGGAAATGTATAAAATATAAAGTGTATTACACTCCAGAAACAACACATTTGTGCCAAAACAAGCAAATGTATACAAAAATCATCTGTTTGTGTTACATTGAATGGTTCATAGAAAGTGATCCAATACTCAATTATTAGAGATTGAACATGGAAGAATTATCCAGTTAGTAAATGTAAGTGAACACAGATCCTAACATTAATTTTGTGTGTGTGTGTGTGTGTGTGTGTGTGTGTGTGTGTGTGTGTGTGTGTGTGTCAGTGTGTCAGTCAGATCACACAGTCACTGAGGAGTGTGACCTCCAGAGCCCAAACCCAGCATATAGAGTGTGAGTGAATGTGGTGGTGAAGGTGTGGAGGTGGATCAGTGTCTTAGAGACGCTGTAGAAGGACAGAGTGCCAGCAGGACAGTCCACATACACTCCTACTCTGTGAGGGACAGAGGAGGACACAGGGACACTGAGGGTCGTGGAGCTGTTATTGTGACTGACAGAGTAACCATGACGATCAGAGCATCTCAGACTCCAGGACTGATTATTTATTTCTCCAAACCTGCACTCATCTCCGCATCCTTCCCTGCTGATTCCTCTGTAACTCACTGATATATCAACATCTCCTTCCCACTCCACCTCCCAGTAACAGCGACCAGTCAGACCATTCCTACACAGCAGCTGAGCCCAGAAATCAAACCTCTCTGGATGATCAGGATATGACTGCTTCTCTCTCACAAGGGTCACCTTCCTGTTGTTGTCAGACAGTTTGAGTTCTCTGCTCGCTGTGTTTGGGTCCAGTTCCAGTTCACAAAGATCTGATGGACAGAAAAAGACACAAACAGCAGCAGTTTATCATCAAACACAGCTGCTGCCTTTATTATTCATTCATTTATTCACTACTTCACTTTGGACTCTGACTCACTGTCACTTTCTACTGACCAAGTTTGTTATGAAAAAAAGATTTACGTAGTTATTATATCAGATCTAAGAATGAAATCAGACCCGACTTGACTTCTCTTTTTATTTCTCAGTTTGTTTCCTGTCATAATTATAATATGCTTTATGTAAACAGGTTTAATGTCTTGGCCAAGAAAGCAGCAGCAGACAGGCAGACATGAGAACAAAGGAGGTGAAACTATCAACTATTCTATCAGAGTCAAACGTCCATTTGGATGGAGAGCATCTGGACGACAAACAGATGAGACACAGACACAGTCACAAGTCCTTTAGAACGGATAATAATTATCTAAAAGAAATCAGCTGTGATCATTTCAAGCCCCTGTGTGAGTTGTTGGAAGTGGAGGGGCAGAGAACTTCAAAGCTCTTTTACCAACTCAGTGCCAACACAAGGGTCTGACCACTGCAGAACATCTAGAGCAGGAGTCTCCAACACTTGGCTCATGTCAAGGTGACACATGGAAACATCTGACCATCAGCTGCTGCCAGCAATTCTGTTTCAATCTTATAGACACACAGCAGCCTTTACTGCACACTGGAAGGCCTGGACTTTACTAAATCACTAATCTATCACTGCATCAGTCAGCAGCAGCCTGGATGCACCATGTTTTTTTGGATTTGATTCCAGATTGACACCTGTGGTTAAAATGATGAACTAAATTGGAGCAAAATCCCAGAAGCTTCAGTGTTTCATGAGGAATGTTCTGCTGAGTGTGGTGATCTCCTACTCCACATGGAGGTCAGATGGCTGAGCAGGGGTAAGATACTGCAGCCATTCATTTCCTTGCTGAAGGAAATCAAGGAGACAGGAGTTTGTTTGTCTGCTGCTTTGATCTGATGAATCAAAGTCAAATTAAACTTACATTTCCTCAGACCAGCTTCGATCCTCTGCTGTCCATCATGATCCATCCTGAAGCAGAGACACAGAGACACGGCAGCAGGTTATTGATTGTACATTTTGAGTTCTTCCATTTAACTGACAAGGACACTGTCAACACCTGAGTGTCCACTCTGTAGTTGTGTCCTTGCCTGAGAGTGTCCAGTCTCCAGAGTGGACTCTCGAGTTCAGCAGACAGCAGCTTCTCTCCTGTGTCTCCTGGATGGTTGTAGCTCAGGTCCAGCTCTCTCAGACTGGAGGGGTTGGAGATCAGAGCTGAGGCCAGAGAAGCACAGCCTTTCTGTGTGATCATACAAGCTGACAGCCTGAAAACACACACACACACACACACACAAACACAGGGAGAGAGAGAGAGAGAGAGAGATTGTGTAAATAGGAGTTGGAGAAACATGCCCCTGAAAGGACCTTAAATATCAAGCAGGAAACAAAAATGTCTTAATAAAATGTTTGCACCATGGCTTCTTTAGCAGGAACATCCTACAGGTTTAATGTCTGTTCAATGACATCATCTGCATCCACATTCAAATGGGCAATTACATAAAGAGCAGAGTCCTGACCTGAGAGTCTCCAGCTTACAGTGTGGTCTTTCCAGTCCATCAGACAGCAGCTTCACTCCTGAATCCTGCAGGTCATTGTTACTCAGGTCCAGGTCTCTGAGAGTGGAGGACTGGGACCGGAGGACTGAGGACAGAGCTCCACAGCTTCTCTCTGACAGATTACAGAGGCTGATTCTGTTGAAAGAGTCATGGTTGTAAATTCAAACATCTAAGATCTAAATAAAGTCTGCAGGGTTACAAACAAATTGATCCTGACCTGAGAGTCTCCAGCTTACAGTGTGGACTCTCCAGTCCATTAGACAGCCACTTCACCCCTGAATCCTGCAGGTCATTGTTACTCAGGTCCAGGTCTCTGAGACTGGAGGACTGGGAGCTGAGGACTGAGGACAGAGCTTCACAGCTTCTCTCTGACAGACAACAGCCACTGAGCCTGAAAATAAATTGTTGAACATTTTATTTCTTTTCTGTAAAAAGGTCAATATCTTTGAGTGTCTCCACACTTACAGAGTTTTTCTGGAGGCTTTGACCACTGGCAGCAGCCGGAGAAGAGCTTCCTCTGAAGCAGAGTATTTCTTCAGGTCAAACACATCCAGATCTTCCTCTGATGACAGTAAGATGAAGGCCAGAGCAGACCAGTGAGCAGGAGACAGTGTGTCTGTGGAGGGACGTCCTGAGCTCAGGTACTGTTGGATCTCCTCCACTAGAGAAAGATCCTTCAGCTCACTCAGACAGTAGAACAGATCGATGCTTTTCTCTGCAGAGACCTTCTGATTGATCTTCTCCTTGATGTACTGGACTGTTTTCTGGTTGGTTTCTGATCTCATTTCCGTCTCTTCCAGGAGTCCCTTTAAGAGAGCCTGATTGGTCTTCAGTGAAAGGCCCAAAAGGAAACGAAGAAACAAGTCCAGATGTCCATTTGGACTCAGTAAGGCCTTGTCCACAGCACGCTGATGGAGACTTGTTAGTGACTGAGAGGTTGGTTGATCTTTTAACAGCAGGTTGACTCCAGAGTTGATGAATGTCAGATGAACATGAAGAGCAGCCAGAAACTCCTGGACATTAAGGTGAACGAAGCAGAACACCTTGTCCTGGTACAGTCCCCTCTCCTCTTTAAAGACCTGACTGAACACTTTTGAGTACACTGAGGTTTTCCTGATGTTGATGCCACAATCTGTGATGTCTGATTCATAGAAGATCAGGTTTCCTTTCTGCAGCTGATGAAAAGCCAGTTTTCCTAGAGACACGATCATCTCCTTGCTTTTCTTATTCCAGACTGGATCAGTCTCTGCTCCTCCATCATACTTGATGTTTTTCAGTTTAGTCTGAACCACCAGGAAGTGGATGTACATCTCAGTCAGGGTCTTGGGCAGCTCTCCTCTCTCTCTGGTCTTCATCATGTCCTCCAGAACTGTGGCAGTGATCCAGCAGAAGACTGGAATGTGGCACATGATGTGGAGGCTTCGAGTGCTTTTGATGTGGGAGATGATGCTGTTGGCCTGCTCATCATCTCTGAGTCTCTTCCTGAAGTACTCCTCCTTCTGAAGGTCAGTGAACCCTCTGACCTCTGTCACCATGTCAATGCTCTCAGCGGGAATCTGATTGGCTGCTGCAGATGTTGTGGTGATCCAGAGGCGAGCAGATGGAAGCAGGTTCCCCCTGATGAGGTTTATCAGCAGAACATCCACTGAGGTGGACTTTCTAACATCGGTCAGGATCTCACTGTTGTGGAAGTCCAGAGGAGGTCGACACTCATCCAGACTGTCAAGGATGAAGACGACCTGGAAGTCTTCAAGGCGGCAGATTCTTGCTTCTTTGGTTTCAGTAAAGAAGTGATGAAGAAGCTCCACCAAGCTGAACTTTCTCCTTCTCAGCACATTGAGCTCTCTGAAGGTGAATGGAAATGTGAGCTGGATGTTCTGGTGGGCTTTGCCTTCAGCCCAGTCCAGAGTGAACTTCTGTGTTAAGAGGGTTTTCCCGATGCCAGCCAAGCCCTTTGTCATCACTGTTCTTATTGGCTGATCTCTTCCAGGTGAGGCTTTAAAGATGTCTTCACATCTGATTGGTGTTTCTTCTCTCTGTGGTTTCCTGGATGCTGCTTCAATCTGTCTGACCTCATGTTCTTCATTGACCCCTCCAGCCCCTCCCTCTGTGATGTAGAGCTCTGTGTTGATCTCATTCAGAGGGGTTTGCTTTCCTGCTTTAGTGCCTCCCTCAAACACTCTCTGGAACTTCTGCTTCAGCTTAGATATCAAATTACGTTGGCACAGTGCAGCAACACTTCCTGATGAACAGACAACAGACAGTGGAGGGAAACATGGTGACAAAGAGATGTGAGACTGAAGCTCTCTTTGAATTTTTTCTCCTAATCTTTCTTCCTTTTCTGAATTGGTTTCAGTTTTTGGGAGTTTTCCATGTCTTCCTACAGAGCTCTGTGCTGGTTGGGCACTGTGAGTTGTAGTAGGCCTATAAAGCCCTTTGATACGCTGTATCATGCAAATCAATTAGACTTGATTTGACTACGCTGACATTCTGATGCAATCTAAACAAATCATGTACCACTAATATTTGTGGCTTCAAGCAGTAAGTGCATACTTGTGTGTTTGAGTGTGTAAACTGAGTAACTGTGAAGCTTTAGTCCTGTTTCCTCTTTCCATCATGTTAGAGCAGTGGTTCTAAAACTTTTTACATGGGGTACCACCTCAGAAAATATTTGGCTCTCCACTACCACCACTATGGCCGATGTTAAAATACAGTAGCGTCGGCCTACCCTTCAGCTGCTATGCAAAATGCACACAGGAAGCAAATTTATTCCTCATAACAATATTATTTATTTTGACCTTTGTCAGTCACAGCCACATTGTACAAATTGGTACTAGAGCTCTCTCATATGAACAACTCTCCTATATGGGGCAGTCCCTCTTACACCCGCAGCATGTTCAAACACACACACACACACACACACACACACACACACACACACACACAGACACAGCATTTGAGAACATTAATAACAACTGCATTTCAGTCAAAAACACAAACAACTGTACTACAAACACATAGCATTTTGGCAACTATTTATAACTCTTATAGGCCTGACAGAACAGAAAGTCCTCCTAAGTTGCACCATCATGCTCATATCTGACATAAACAAGTAAATTGGCCAAACCTGCATCATCAGTAGTCTCGTCCAGTTAGATGGAATAATAGCGACTATTTTTAATGCGTTCAATCAGTGTCTTCCTAACGTCATCTGCCATGGCTCCTATTCTCAATGACACTGTGTCATTTGAAAGTGGCACCAAGTTTAACTGTTTGGCGACCTTCTCGCGACACATTATGTGTACCATCTCTTTGGCTAATGGTAGACGCAGCTGTTCACCAGTTGTGTGCTGCTTACCGGCTTACCAGTGCTACTATCGGTAAGGTTAGTAGTGTGCTGTGTGCAAACATTTATGAAAGGCTAAACTTATTAAGTCGCATTTCAATTATCTCATGGTTCAGATATTTTAATTTGATTCCTCCGTGTACCACTACCGTGAGCCCAACTGAGAACGACTGTGTTAGAGCTTTAAATGGTCTTACTGCTGTGCAGAGAGTCAGCCAGCTCCTCCTGCTTCATGCTCCTCAGGAACCTCACTGTGAGTTTCACCAACGCCTCTCTGATGCTTCTCTGCTCTTCATCCTCACTCAGATTCTCTAAGCATTGTTGGTAGTCTGAAGTTAGAACCTCCTGGATGCTCTTCAGCTCGTCCTTCACAAACCTGACCATGTTCTCCTCCAGCAGCTGAAAGAGTGGGACATGAGTTTATAGCAGGGGGAGAGAAGATCCTGGTTCCTGATTGGCTGTCAGGTGTGTGTTTACAGTCTGTATGTTGACAACATAGTTCAGGAGTGCAGTTAACGAATATTTCAAATCAAATGGTTTATTAAGATGCAGGTTACCATAGCAACAGTTCTGATATGTCACACTAGGTTCCCAGTTAACTCTCACTGCAGTCAAATATCTCTTATTTCTTTATGGATTAGATTCTCCTACTGGTGACATCGTCCATATGTAAGTGGGCGGAGCCTGGACATTTACGCACCGTGAATATGGGGTCCAGGTCTGCTGGATGCTGCTGGACACACCCACCAGTGTAAACCTTTGACTGTTTCAGGTGAAAACTGGAGAAATTATGAAATGTTAGCAAACACACAGATTTGTAACAGAAACAAGTGATGTTCACAGGACACTTTGCTGTCTGCTGGTCCCACAAAGCCTGACAGAGCATCACAGGATCCTGGAATCAATCTTCAGCACAACAGGTCAACTTATGAGCCTCTCCACAAAACACTCTGAGGGACAGAGACATGTCCTTCATTCAAGAAGTGTGTGTGTGTGTGTGTGTGTGTGTGTGTGTGTGTGTGTGTGTGTGTGTGTGTGAGAGAGACCCTGACTTGGTATTCACGAGTTGAGACAAAAATCCAGTGATGATATCAGAGTGATCTTGTTTAACCTCTGACCTTTCTCTAGCAGACTCCCTTTCATCACTTCTTTTTCTTTTTCTTTCAGCTGCTCCCTTCAGGGGTCGACACAACAAGTCATCCATGGACCGGTCGCTCTTCATGGACACATAGCTGGGTACAGGAGAGTTTGCCCTCTGCTGGTGAACTCTATAAACACAGCATTGACAACACAACGGCAGATTGAAGCAGATAAATTACTGTGTGTGTGCGTGTGCTCCAGTTAAACGCATTTCCGCCCGTCGCTCTAATGTTGAAAGTGAAGTTAAAGTAAGTAAAATGTGTGTGTGTGTGACTTTTATCTACCTTTGTTGAACACACTTATTGTAAGTCGCTTTGGATAAAAGCGTCTGCTAAATGACCGTAATGTAATGTAATGTAATGTAATGACTTGACCTTGACTTGATATGATGGCTTGAGACAAAAATCCAGTGATCATATCAAATTGACCTGGTTTAACCTCTGACCTTTCTCTAGCAGACTTCTGTGCATCACTGAATTCAATAATTTGATCCATGGACCAGTTGCTCTTCATGGACACACAGCTGGGTACAGGAGAGTCTGCCCTCTGCTTGTGAACTCTGTAAACACAGCATTGACAACACAACAGCAGATTGAAGCAGATGGTCATGAGGTCAAAGGCGAGGAGTTAAGAGAAAATGTGAGAAACTGAAAAATGTAGTAAAAAAATTTAACTTTGTTCTTATTCAGTTTGATAGTTTGTGCTTTGTCCTGCTTTGTGCTTGTGATCTCTTATAATCTTTGTGAAACTTGTCTGGTGGCTCATCTTGGTCAGGACTCTTGACACACAGGCTTTTCTTCTCTATGGGAGTTTCCTGGTATAAACAGTGGATTTCATAAATTTTGTGCCATGAAATGAATCTTTACAAGACTTAATCAAAAGGTGTCACTTGATTTCCGTAGATGATTTATTTTCAATTGCTCCAACAAATCAAGTTGTTGTTTGAATTTGTTCCACATAAAATCATATAAAAGTCCAAAGTACTCTGATGAACTTTATAACCCTGCAGCTGCAAATGTGTGTGTAGCAGATAAAACCTCATCGTTATATGGTCACAATATAAGAAACAAAGATCTGGAACACTCAGTCTTTATTCCATGAGGTCATCATGTAACTTAGAGAAACAGTGAGTTTAACATTAATATGAAATCAAGCTTGAAACGAATTTTCATAAAAACAACAAATCAAACATCGCCACCCACCGGGGACACACATTCTCCAAATGCATAGAGGGGACTTTGAACTGTGGGAGTGTGCAGACTGGTGAGCGTCCAGGAATATACAGGGCCGGCCCGCAACCTTTGCACTTAACTGCAACTCACTCAAGATGAGATAAGATAGGATTTTTTTTATAGGGCCACAAAATGTGTCCTGGACAATGCAGTGCATTATCTGCTGTTAAGAAAATACAGAGAACATAGTGCATACATACAGAGTCATGTGTGATGGGCGCTCTTACTTTGTGCTTGAGGGTCCAGGTTCATGACTGCAGTCTGGAGGTCCCTCATCTTCATCGCCACAAACACTCATCTTCACTACACTACAGAGAGATGGAAACCCACACACATAAGCAAACACACACACACACACAATACTAACAATGATCTGTATTTGTACAGCACCTTTCATACAGAGCTGCAGCTCAAAGTGCTTTACAAGACATGAAGAGTCTAAAAGTCAGAACAAGTATATAAGAAAAGTAAAGAAGAATAAGAGTGAAAGAGTTTATAAAGAGAACAAGTACAGCACCGGCCAGAGGGGTCGTTTTAAAATAGACACAAGTGATACACATATATATATATATCACATACACAGTCTAACGAACATAGTATGTATATAAAGTACATAATTAAGCTCAAACTCACACTGCGTCAGTCTTCCTCTGCTGTACGTCCTCATCTGAGCTAAACTTTCACTTTCTCATTTCTAAGAGCGTGTGGGTGTGTGTTTGTGTGTGAGTGAGCCTTTTAGATTAGATTAGATTAGACTAGATTTCATTGTCATTGAGCAAGTACAGGTACAAGCCAATAAAATGCAGTTAGCATCCAACCAAAAGTGCAAAATGTACTTTAATATGTACAGAATAAACTATATATACAGGTAATACATTAATAAATAGAGAGTAAAATAGTGCAAAATGTCTTTGTGCAAAATGGAAATTGAACTGAAAGGTAATGAAATGATCAGTGCAAATACAGAAAGTGGTGCAAATGGCAGTGGGGTGCAAAATGATGCTAGTGGGGGGATGGAGTAGAGTTCAGCAGTGTCAGTGCCTTGTGGAAGAAACTCTTCCTGAGCCTGATGGTGCGAGAGCGGAGGCATCTGTAACGCCTGACGGATGGGAGGAGGGTGAAAAGTTTATTATGAGGGTGGAAGGAGTCGAGGGAGTATTTTTATGCATTCTGGAAGTAGATTTGACTTTAAATGTGTTTTAGTCATTTGTTGGTACATTTACGTTCAGTTTTTGACTCCACATCTCCTCTCTTATTAAGGTTTCATACTTGTAATGTGAAAGGTTAAGTGCCACAACCGGAAGTGATCTTTCTCTTTACTTTGGTGAGCTCGTCCCACTTCCTCTAATGAAGCCCACGCGCCGTTGTGCCGGAGTGTCTGAGCAACAAACATTTTATTTTCACCTCCTCACAGGCGCAATTTAACGGAAGTTCTCGCACAGTCAGTTTACGTCATTTGTGTAATTTATGTTTAACATCAATTTTCCGGTTTAATCAAGGAATTCACCTCGAGATGCTAAATTTTGTAAAAAAAAAAGCTACTAGCTAAAAGTAGCTAAGCGCTAAGAAGTTGTCGCTCAGTATTCCGGTGGTGCTGCGGGTTCATTGGTTGTTGTTCAGGGAGGGCGGGAGTCAGAGGACATTTGTGATGTTATGAGTGGTTCGGGTAGAGGACCAGAGAGCTGGAGGTGGATTTAAGGAGGAAAACATGGAGAACCACAAGAACCGCACGGGGACGTGAGTGGAGAGAGCTGCAGCCAGCAGGAGAGCCAGACTACATACCTGCGACCAGGGTGAGACACACACACACACACACACACACACACACACACACACACACACACACACACACACACACACACACACACACCAACAAGCTGGGGGTCTGGGGCGGTGGGTGCAGTGTGTCCTTGTGTCCGTACGCTGCAGCCGGCCTACACAGACCGACACTATAACAGGAGGCCGAACGGCGTCCTGGCAGTTACAGGTGTGAGCATGCACAGAGCTTTCTGATGCTCATGTATGATACTGCACACACACACACACCTTCAGGCTGCTGCTTCTCACTCTGATGTGTCTGAATGTTAGTGATTATGTGACTTAGTGAAAGAGTCCTTGTCCTCGTCTCTTCCTGTAGGTGTGGACGGGACGGACGTCCTGTGTGTCAGAGAGGCCACAGACCACTGCAGAGCTGGAAAGGTGAGGATCACTGCAGACTGAACACTTCTCTCACACTGCAGGGAATGACTCCTTCATTCATCTACAGTAAACACACACACACACACACACACACACAAACACGCAGGTGAAGCATCTCTGTCACACTATTTACAGAGAAAGTAAGAGAGAAAAGCAGCTTCATTTTCTTGAATGTGCTGTAAAACTTCCTTTTTCTGCTTGAATAACTCCAGAATTCTCCAGAACAATGACAGCATTTAGGCAGAGGCCCAGTTATTCTTCTTCCATTGTTGCTATAACCCCATGATGTACCACGGTGTAGTGTGACGCACTGTGCTGCGGCGTGATGTGAGATAGAAGCAAACTAAGACCAGATAGTGAGTGATGAACTGCTGACTGATATGAACTTAAAGATCTCTCACGACATCACTTCACACTTTTCCTTCTTTTGTGCAGAGTCTTGTCTCGTCACCTCCGTCTTGCCCGTCTCGTCTCTAGCCCACACCTTCCTGTCCCAGCACCTCACAGGTAAGAGACCGGGTATTGTGGCTTCACGTTAAATTCTCTGTATTTCTTAGGAGTGTTTCACAGTGGAAATGTGTTTGTATTTCACTTAATTTACCATGAATAAAAGTTTGAAACTGTCTGATAATATTGTGAGCTTGGTTGTAGAGAGAAATAAAACGGAGCCCCACACTTTAAAGCAACACTTCCTTATATTCTGAGAGTAAGAACTCTTCTGATGTGGTGTGCGATCAAGGTGCACAGGCTCACTGGCTCCACCATGTGGCTCGAGTCACGAACTACAAGCTCTGGTTATTTTCCCCTCAACGACAAAGACAAGATACACAAGCGAGATATCTTTACTCACACAGAATAAGAGTACCTAAAGTAGGATTAGAGGCTATTAATTTTTGACTCTCTAATAAAGCTGTCCTGTCAGAAACAAGGCTGTCTTCTTTGTTTCCTTTCCTCCAAAACACCAAGAGTGGAGCAGAGGGGTGAACACGGATTTGTGGCAACGTACAAATAACTAGATATAAAAACGTAGAAATAAAGGTGAATCTCATCTAATTTAAAGGTTAAATAGTGTTCTTTTCTTCTCTCTGGTTAGATGGGAGCAGGATGTTGGTTAGTTACTTATTTGCACTCATACAGGTGACGATGCTGGAATATCACAGCTGGATGGAGCTGCAGGTTGAAATAGAATAGATAAAAACGTTTTTTTTTTTTTTTTTGAATGACTGCAGTAAAAACCAATCACAGAGGACAACGACCTTCACTGTCGGAACGACCTTCACTGTCAGGGATGCTGCATTACAGATGACCTCTATCAATGCTTCTCACATTCAATCATCGGCTGTTTAGAAAATGCGTAGACTCAAGACTAACATGTGACTCAATGAATTTTTTTCGAAAACAATATTATTCCAAACGTTCACTGACAAAACAACAAAATGTACGAACAAAAGCTGACTAACCTCTGTCTCCTCCTGGTTCATATCAGGTCTCTGTTCTTCTGTTCGCTCCTCTTTCTGATCCACTCCTTCTTAGAGGGAGTCACTTTCTTTACATTGCTCCCCTCAGGCACTTACAGCAGTCGTATGGTTTCACTCCATGGGGCTGCTGAGAAAACGGCTTTTGCTGAAAACTGCGGCTGCCAGCTGGAGATCCAAGTGCCGCCTCTTCATCTGTAGTTTATCTTCACTTCATCACATTTAGGTGCAGCTGAAAACTTCCCCTCTGCTTTTTGCCACACGTGTCATGAAGTGTTTATGATCACTGCGTATCTGTGCCGTGCATGTATCCCTGTCAAACTCAATAATGCAGCATAAATATAATGTATAGGACCTGCACTAAGTTGATGTGTAGGAGTTTTAATGTATGCACCAGCAGCAGTCATAATTATACAGCAGCCCGACCGAGCATTTATTACAGCTCTAAGTGGCAGCTCATATTTCTAAGCTTCCAATTAAACCAAGCATTGTCAGGGAAGTGGGAGAAAGGCCGACATTATCTCATGTATAGAGATGTAAACAGTTCTAGAGAGGGTGGAGGGGCGGGGGAGAGGGAGAGAGACAGAGAGGGCTCCACTTGCTGGCATGTTGCCACCAGCATTGTTTTCACAGGGGAACTGTACAGTAAATAGACCTGTGTGTTTAAAGAGCTTGCTCACACAGGAGACTGAGCCTTTGTCTCTGCCTGTTACACTCAGCTGGCTCCATCTCACAAGCTTCTAGACGGGGAGAAGGAAAAGGGGAGAGAGAGAGAGAGAGAGCGGATGCATAAACTGCATTAAACTGAAGCGAGTGCATTAACGTCTGTTTGCAGGTGGCAGGATGTAATGTTGTGTTGTGAGGCTGTCAGGGGTCAGAGTGGAGATGTGACATACGAGGTCAGATTGTGTGGTGGCCTGGAGGTAAACTCTCCCCAGGCAGCAGAACGATGTGAGAATCTGCTTTTAAAAACTCAAACATCAGGACTTCTGCGCTCTATTATGGAAGACATCACAGTTACAGGACATCACATGACATCATTAGGGACAAAGCCACCTTGGGAAACTCAAACCTATAGTGTTTGTGTGCCGCTCTGCCCTGCGTTCAGCTCTGGATCCTCTGTCAGGGAAGTTTTGCACTTAACTTATTGTTTCTAACACAAGTCCTCATGCAGACTTTGTTTCCTGTTTGGCACAAAGAGGAGGAAGTGCAAAGTGTGTAAGTTACTGTCTGGATAAACCAAAGGAAGTTTCAAAGAGAGTGAAACACCTGCAGTTTAAAAAGAGACTTGTTTATGGACATTTTGATAAACTTGATGATAATTATTCGATTCTGAAAGAAGTTAAAGGACAAGAAGTTTTTTCCAACTTGAAAAATGTAAAGTGGCCCTGCAGCATAAATGAATGACATGAATAATTATCCTTGTATCTATCTTGTGTATATGTATTCTTGTTTATAGTATTGAAGGTGAATTGACCTCAGTGAAACAATACTTAGACCCTTTTCCCTGAGTGTGTCTTGTGGCCAAACTGTGGGCTGACAGAGCCTCTGTGTCGCTCAGCAACACGCCTTAGCTGATATACTGTATAATAAAGAGCCATGCCATGCCTGATTAGTGTGTAATTAAACCTCCAATAAATGATGAAATGATCTGACGCCGCTGCAGTATTACAGAAGGTTAAGTTCTATGAGGCTGCGTGTATCGGTTCCTCCCAGCAGAGGTCTCTCCTGTCCCCTCTAACTCCCTGTGCTGGTCCTCTCCTCTTCCCTCTCTCATGTCCTCTGCTGCTTTACTCCACAGACCTCATTCCCTATTGCGCCGTCGTATCCCGCAGGAAATCACATGGTCTCACTCTGAGCCGGGTCGTGGAGCGGCCTCACACTGATTGCTTGTTTATTGGCCGGAGGTTTTCATTCAGATTGGCGGAATCAGGTTTGAGCAGGTTTTTGTCTCCCTGAGGGACAAAGTTCAATCTCCATCCGTCCCAGGAGAGAAAGTGCTCATCTCAAAGCTGCAGCAAGAATTTAATACTTAAAACCTCAAAATCAGGGTGCAGATTCAAGATACAAGAGAGGAAACAAGGGAATTTAATGAAGAAAACTCCACCTGGCAGGGTTGGGAGGCAGCGGTGTTGTTTTAAAAAGGGAAAGATTGACATAGAAGAAGACGAAGGCCAAGAAACACAAGACGCACACGATGCAACCAGCTGTGATCTCAGCGTGAGTATATCCTGGAGGGCAGGGGAGATGTGGGAACCCAGGAAGTCGGCTGATTGGTGGAAACAGTCAGGTGGCTGAACGCACAGCAGGAGGTGAGACACACACACACAGGTACGTATAAAGTCTCTGTTTTTTAGTTTGCCTTCTCTCATTTACTTTACTCTTATTGTACAGAATTGCCTAAATGAAGTTGTAAATCAACTTTCAAACATAAATTTTGCAACTTTTCTACAATTTCTGTCCAATGTACATTTCAAATATTTAGCATTGTAAAGGAAAAAGTAGAAATATTGAAGGCTTATTGGCACAGGCTCTGTTGCAAAGCTGACTTTAGACTGAAAAGGAAGAAGCTTCAACATTAAGAGCTGTGATGGAGGCCCAGCTGAGCTCTGCAGAGTTTACATGTATGTGCTGGATTTACACGCTGAAGCAGCCATCGTGTGTTTGTGCCGCTGCCTTGACGTCTTCAAATACGACGCCGCTTTCATTTAGTACCCAAGGAGCTGTAAAGACCGAGCAACCCCACATACCATTACACTCCTAACAGACGCAGTAAGACGGCACAGTCGGTTACCGTGGGCACCATTTATCCTTTTTCCTTCACTTAAGAGTCACTTGCATTCTAGTTATTAGATTATTCACAGTTATTGCTATTTTCTACAATCCGAGGCCGGGTGGTGTAAAGTATATGAGACACTCAGCGTGAGGTAATGGTGTGTAAAAAGTGGAGACAACAGAGTCATGAAGCATCTTCTCCTCCAACACAATATTACTGCGCTTGTCATCCACTTGTGGTGACGTGATGCATCATTGAGGCTGATGCATGAGCCTCATTTAAGTGTGTGTGTGTGTGTGTGTGTGTGTGTGTGTGTGTGTAAGGAATTGATATTTTAAAATGTAATTAATTTTTTTTTTTGTTCTATTTTTAGCAGGTGAATGAAACGAATGAGTATTGTTGGAAACATTGAGCAGGAATGAAGCCACAGCCCGGGGGTTAATGGAGGTCAGACTGGGAGTCGTTTAACATGTATTTTTCAGGTGCAAATTATGGGAAGGAAATGAGAAAAATAAGGGAAAGGAATGCAGGAGGACGGTTTATAAAGTCAGGTAATGGCGTAAAAAGGTTGTGAACTGATTTCATTTCCTGTCTGATTGCCGCACGGGAACAAATGAACAAGCTGCCAATCTGCCAAACTGATTTCGGGGCCTCAGGTTGCTGATTAATGAAATGTGGGAGGACAAAAAGACGACAGCCTACCCACAATCCCTCCCTGCTTTTTCTGATTGGGCTAATCACCCTATTGTCCCTCAGCACTTTGGGTCGGGGTTTTAACAGCAAGAAGAAAAAGGCCAATGTCTAAGGGAATTACACCCAAAAGTGCATTTCCCTTTTTTCCTCCCCTCCATCTCCTCTCTTTCCCGTATCAAATTGTGCACCATTACCTCCAGTTTTTCCATAACGCCTCGTGCACTATCCATCTAGCTCACTTTAATGGCAGCCTCATAATTATTTAGATGATTATGTGTTGCAAGCCATTTAGCATGCTCAATGACACATGTGTAATTTATTTGCCGCTGCAGCTTTTAAGAGGCGGGACAGAGAAAGGAATCTAAGACGGCCGATGGCGACGGCGCCGTAGTGCCGCCGGCGGAGCGAATCGCTGCCAAAATTGTTTGATGTATTGCAGCTGTTGATGTGATATGATATGCCACATCAATGAGCTAATGTGATACAAATAAGGTATGCTTTGTGTAGCATTGCAGAGAAACGTTTGCCCGGGCTAATGTTGTGTGTCTTGGTTGACCAGTGAACCCACAGAACACCCCGCACCATTGAGCAAGCTATTAGGACATGATAATGGGCAGAAGTGCCTGATGTTATGGTGGATGCAGCCTCCTCCTTTGCCTTCAAGGGCTTCACCAGATGGCTTCTATGGGAGCGGTGAGGAAGATACGGCTATGAGACGGAGTGGTGAGGTCATGATGGCAGAATCCTCTCCAAAAATGTAAACATTTGTAGTTGTCATAGCAGCAGTTCTGATTAGACTCTGCCTGTGTCGTTGTTGTTGTTTTTGTGTGAATTTTAGAAGCAACCAAAGCTCTTATTTTCTTGAAATGTGCCCCTGCTGAAGTTGCATCAGTAGACCACTAGAGGGTAGTGTTTCCTCATCCAAATGGAAAAGATGGCATCGACTCCCAATGCTCCAAATGCTCTTTAGTGATAAAGAAATGCAAAATTGTAAACGTGAGCTAAATGTCCTGTGCAGCATAAAGAGAAATGAGTAAAATCTTCAATTCCATGTGAGAAATGATGCAAGTGGAGAGTAAGCCGGTGTTTTTCTGAGGGATGTTCTTTAATATCTGCTGCCAAAGAAAATAAGCATCGTACACAGAAAGGAAGATTCTTCATGTTGTGTCTGCTGCTATGGTGGCGAGCAGAACAGCTTGCAAACATGACGGCAAGTGTGGCAAGCAATGTGTTGACGTGCGGTGATGTCTGACTCTGCGTCCCGGGCCGCACTGTCAACACGCAGCTGCCGTGACTTCTACCTGGAGAAGTTTCTGGAAGCAATCAAAGTTCCCTGTTTGTCAGCACCTGGTGTTCCTGTCTGCCTCCATACAGCATGACACACACACACACACACACACACACACACACACACACACACACACACACACACACACACATTCAGCTCTCTGCCTGAAGAAGATTTCTTGTTTTTATTCACATGTGAACATCGATGTTGCAAAGATCAATCAGATTTTAAATCGGTGTCACAAACCAAAAAAAAAAGTGTTTTCAGTTTTCATTTTCTCACTTGTGCCAATATTATATCCAAAATTCTACAATTAAACACTGAAAAAGTAGAAACAAAATACTACGCCCACATTTTTAAGTAATTTTTTTAAAGCTTCATTCGAAACAAAAGTTAAATTTTATTACACATAAACTTTCAAAAGCATCAAAAAATGTCATCATAAAAGAATCAACCAAAAGAGCCGACACTGCCATCTGCTTCCACACACACACACACACACACACACACACACACACACACCAAACACACCAAACACAGACACACACACACTCACTCTGACCCAGATAACACAAACAGCATCTATCAGTGCTGCGTCCGGCCTTTGTGTTATGTGGCTTTTGGGGTTGATGGTATAAAATATATATATCTATAGAAAATAAGCTTATTTCACCACTTGTGCTTGCAAAGCAGCACCGGCTTTCTGCTGACGCCACATAAGAGAGAGCGAGAAAGAGGAAGAGAGAGAGGAAGAGTGGAGTACACAGTAGAAATCCTGCTGTAAAGGTTTCACAGGATTTTTAGTTTTTTTACTGTAAAAAATTCACTCGCCGGTTTAGAAAGGAGCTTTGTTAGTATTGATGTTGCTTGTAATTTTCCCCTATAAATGAAAAACACTCGTAATTAATCTCCATATCAGAGTTATGTGTCCTAACAGAATAGAACACCAGAGTTTCACTATTAACTCTGCAATATAACTCTTTTCAATAATGATTTCTATTGACTTTTCAGCATTCATCGCATCGTGCAGAGGAGACGGTGATGGAAAGAAGAACCAAAGTGTCCGATCTGAGGTTAGGATGCAGGTAACACACGGGTGAACATGCTACGATCTATTCTGTGCTGAGCTGCTTTAGGCTACAACCTCCCTTCAAAGTGAATCTGCACGTTTAAGCAAATGTGTTTCCCCACCCGCACCTCCTCAGCCATTTTCTCCACGTTTGATTCAGCAGCTCACAGATGTACGGGGATCTACTCTCCTTAAACAGGGCGAGAAAGAAAGATGCGGGGTATTTAAAAGCACTTCCTGCGCTCATGTCTTCGCCTCGGCTCCTCTGAATAATAACCGATTCGGAACTCTGGAGATTCTTTTAACCTCTTGACAATGGAGCTCACTTTGCAGACGTTCAGTGTCTGCTTTCTACTCCTCTTCCTCAGCGGGATACCGTGGAGTTACATCCCTTCTTCATCACCGAGCTGGGCAATAACACAGTGATGAGGGTCTGTTAATTAATGAAGAAATGATGATTGAAGACTCCCTCACCTGACTGCATATGGAGGCGTATTAGTGTGCTGATTGAAGTCTCTCAATCACCAACCAAGTCTGTAATCAACAACTGATTATAACATGCCAACATACAGTGATCCCCCCCCTCCCCCCATCCCACAATCATCTCTCCATTTATTTTAATTAACTTGTTAACGATGTTAACGATTGTTTTTTTCCTTCACATTTGACACACATGCAAGATTTTCTCTTCGTTTTTCCAAAATAAATGTGACCGATTAAAAAGGAGGTGATTTCAGCCGGCAGACTCGGTGGATTTGTGGCGTTAAGCTCGATTCTGCGATTCTGCCAGCACGATACATCAGAATTGCATGGAAAGTCTCAAAGTCAAACAAAAGCCTCAGCTTGTACGAGTGATGGTAGAGAAAAATTCATAAAACTCGAGCGTGCTGGAGTGATTGAAAAGTCATCCAACAAGCAGGAGAAGTGTAGGGAGAAACAGGAGCCAGATATCTTTTGATATTGGTTCATATTGGTATCAGTGTGTGTGTGTGTGTGTGTGCCCGTGTGTGTTACGTCTCCTAACAGATACGAGCGATCATCCAAAAAATCAGCTACAACTGAGCCAGAAGTGCTTGAATGCTTGAATAGCATTGGAGTTACTGTAAAGGCTCTGCTGAGTCTGAGCAGCCGCTGCCTTGTCGCCATACTAGTAATGCTGATGGACGGGCTCATATCTGTGCATCAGGAATATGAGAATTATACAACCATTCCCTGGCATTCCCCAAATCCAGATCACCATTTAGACTTATGGGTCAGAAATAGGTAATTGTAATTTTGTTCCTAAAAAGGATTATAGAGGAATACTGATTGCCTGACAGAGGGGCATTAGAGAGCGGCCGGTGTTAGGGGGGTTTTCCCAAATGTGAATTGACAGGGCGGAGGTGGGTGGCTAAGTTCAATCCACTATTGCTGATGAGCAGGACGATTTCTGTTCGCCTGCAGCCTGCACGTCAAACAGGCTGTTCCACTCTGCAGAGAGAGAGAGGCTGAGGGAGTGAGAGAGGGGGAGAGAGAGAGAGAGAGAGAGGCTGAGAGAGGGAGAAGGATACAGGCTGAGATAGGGGGAGAAAGAGAGAGTGAGAGAGGTGGGCTGAGAGAGAGAGAAAGAGAGAGGAGGAGAGGCTGAAAGAGGGAGAGAGAGAGAGAGTGAGAGGCTGAAAGAGGGAGTGTGTGTGTGAGAGAGAGGCAGGGAGAAGGAGTGAGAGAGAGAGAGGGAGGCCTAAAGAGGGAGAGAGTGAGAGGCTGAAAGAGGGTGTGTGTGTGTGAGAGAGAGGCAGGGAGAAGGAGTGAGAGAGGGAGGGAGGCTGAAAGAGGGAGGGAGAGAAACTTTTATGACACAGAAAGTCTGCTTAATGGAGTGGAAGATTCTTCCCATTTAGCCCTGTGTGGAAATAAAAGGAACCTGGTCTGCGCTCAGGAAAAATGGCTACTTCCAAGTTTAAGTCCCCAAGTGGATTGGAAATGAGGAAATTATAAGCACAGTGATCAATCACGGAGAAGTATGTGCTCCTGAATCAAACGCCCCAGTGTTCTCCTACACGGCTTTGCCCAGACTGTGGAATGACGTACAAATCTGAACAATTATCTGCGGTGCATCGCTGCCTGTGCCATTAGTTAAATCAGGCCTAATGGAGCACTCACACACACTCGCACAACTTACTCACAATTATCCCGTTGTAACTCATAGATACAATAGATGCTTAAATGAGCTGCCATTCAGATTTTATTTATACACAGGACTTACAATCATGCTAATTAAAAAGATTATTACCGTCATAAAGCCTCAGCCTATTGGTGATAGGTAGCCAAGCAACCAACATCCAGCATTCTAATCAGATTGCATCAGCAGGAGGGCCGGACTAATCAGATCTGTGTTTGTCTCCCGGTCTCCCTTGATGCTGATAGTGAGACAGAAACGAACACAACGGACATCAGCACCGTCTTCTACATGGAACAGTAGAGTCGGCTTATGTTCTTCATCATAGTCATCATTTGGGCCTTAAACCAAGAAAACAACGATGCTAGATTTGAATGCGTGCCTCCTCAAGCAAAGCATCTTGTGTGTATGTGTTGCGTTCAAGTTGCTCAATCTGAGAATGGAGCATATTGATCACACTCAGTGGCACGATAGGGTGATGTCAGCTTGAGACGTTCTCATGACTTTGTTTGAGCCGCTATGAAGGAATGGAGTCGCTCGACCAATGAATAGATCCCTTTGTTATTGGGTCAGATGGAGTCCAGGGTCGCGTGTGAGCCGTTCCTCCTCTTCCTCACTGTTCTGTGTAATCATAGTCTCTGAAATACATCCTTTAAAAGATGAAGTCTAGTTGAATCCTTCCTGTCAACGCGCCCCATGTGTATGGATTACAAGAATAGAAAGGTTTTTAAAGCGACGATATGACTAACATTCCGGTCGCCATGGCAGCTTGGGATGGCGAGGCTGCTGGGAAGCGTTGCGGGTCGCCTCCACACTGGGCAGCGAGTAGTGATGTGGGAAATGCGGGCCTCTGCAGAGACTGGACGCTCCGCTACTTCACCACCCATGCATGCCGCTCTGCTAATGACTCGCAAGGCCGAGCAGAGGAGAGCAGGCGTCTCCACTCAAATGGATTATTTTAGCCTTCTGCACTCCTTTTCTTTACAGTGATTCATTCAGTTCATTACTTATCCTGTGTTTTTTTTTTTAGGTTTCTGGACTAAATAATGGTCAGTTTGCGACCTGTGCTGAGACGCTGAGATCAGTGAAATATCTCTGCCACCGTCACGTGCAAAGAGTCTCTGTCAGCCTGATGGATCGGTCTCCTGAAATAGTTTATGAATTAATGTTTTGGAGGTTTGGGCCGAAGAGAGAGGGAGTATTAATGTTAAGAAATAGGCCCTGTGATGAAAATAGGCCCTGTGATGAAAGCTGGGGACAGGAAAATCTGTGATATAAATTGTCTGTACGGGGCGGAGATGAGAGGTGAGGAAGACACAGAGGGAGTAATGGGCAGCGCCGAGGGATGTCTGGGGATGGCTATAGGATGAGAGAGAGAGAAGGAGAGAGAGAGGGAGAGAGAGAGAGAAATAGAGGAAGAGAGAGAGAGACACAGCCTCCACAGGGAGCTGCAGTGGCGGCTGTGCGCTGATCATTCATGATGGCACCTTAGAGGCCATCCTGTAAGGAAGAAAAATGAAAACTATTAAAGGCTCGCTGGGCTATGTTGGCTTTGGCGTGTCAGCAATTATTAGCCAGGGACACCAGTCTTTAGGTCCTCCCGTACAGAAGAGGAAAAAGAGGAAGAGGGGGAGAATGTGGCAGCGAGGAGGGGAAGGACACCGTGATCCTGGTTTCTACTTCCTTCCTCTGTGTGACAGCGGAGGGTTTTCTTCCATTGATGGATCTTAAAGTGGAGATGAATGCAGTTGGATGCTAGATAACACAGCAATGAGGTAACATGATGAGCACTGAACAAATGCAGAATGTGAAAAAGTGCAGTTTTCTTGAAGCAAATTAAATGTAGTCATTGTGCAGGCATGGTTTTTTTTGGTGCCTTGCTCAATGAGCGCTACCACTTGGAGCATTTACCAATTTAGCTGTTGTATGTTACTCAGCTTCCCCCGGCACATTTAACTGCTTCCTGTTTTGATTTCCTGCCCCCAGCTGCAGACATTTCTGACCAATGAGCCGACAGCTTGTGTTGATATGAAGCCAAACTGAATCACGGCGTCCAAACTCACAGCAAATGGACGAAACGTTACAAAACAATCTACCTCACGTTTAGCTTCAGTGCTTTATATTTACTTTCTATCATCGTTCATTTGATACAAACTGTTTCATGTTGCAGCTTTAAAATCTAACAATGTTACAGTCTGGTCCTCATATTTCAGCCTCACTCTCAGCATCAATCAGCCTTTACAGCTGTCAGCTCTGATCTGAGACTTTGTGGTTTGTTTATGTTAACAATCTGCATCGTGTTCCTCATGATGAAGGTTATGAACCGTCTCCCCTAAAAGCCCCCCACAGGACCCTCCCTGACACGTTCCCCATCCTGGACTCATCACCGCCTCCCCTTCTGTTGGGGATTCCTGATCTCTCTTCCTGAAATTGGATTTTCTTAATATAATTTTTGGTTGCTTGACGCCAAACAAACCAAATTTTGAATTCAATGAAAGTCACATCTCAGTCACAGATTCAGATCAGAACAAATGGACTGCATGTGTGAAAACGACCTTAGATAAGCAAGCAGTGCAAAAAAACATCATCATTCCTCACTGTCAGAGAGTCTTTACATTTGTCACCAGTCGCTTTTGAGACAGACACTTGGAGCGCAGATGTGAAAAGTCATTACGTAACAACAAACCAAACATCTATGGAAATGTGCGCTGTGACTTTAATGATAGATTTACATGTAGGAGACCTGAGAGTGGCCGTGGCAGCGCCGTGCTTTATAAATCACATGAATGAAGGTCACCCTGCCCCTTAATGCACCGGGCTGCTGCTAATGTTCACATCTTGCATTATCAAATCCATACCTGCTGGTGAATTTGGTGTCCTTGCATTGGCCGCCCCCGCCGGATGACAGATCCTCCACGGACTGACGCTCATTACTCGTTCCAGTGTTTGAGGAAGCCGGGGACCACCTGCGACACTTATAAATGACTTGCTTGTACTGTGTGCCCGAGGCGGTGCTGTTGCCGGGCCTGACCAGATGGCCTGTGATCGACTCTCACGAGGCGCAGTACGCATGCAGCTCCGCCCGCAGTCGCCACAAGGCCCGGTTTACTCTCCACATACATTATAAGGTGATAGAACTGCTGCATCACACAGACGACGCCCTCCGGGCTGCGTTTTTAACAGATCAGCTAATGTTTGTGTGGTGTCAGACTAAGTGTGAGCTGTGTGAGGCAGAATGAATCTCTCTGTTTATGAATGAGGACCGTGTTTACTTCCAACCAGAGGCTCATTCTTAGCAAATGAATTGAAATGAATGAAGGATTTGAGACGTTTTCATTGTGACAGGAGCAGAGGTCTTGTTTCTCAATCATTTTAGTGATGCTACTAAACGGAGAAATGAATTCAATTGGATTTCTTCCCTGACGAACTGAAACCAAAGACGTTGCAGAGGTAAATCAAATCAGTCTTTGTCCTTAAAATGTTCTTCTGTGGTTTGCAGTCTAAATCCATCCTTATCTTCTTTACAGATTTAGATTCTGGTTGGAGAGCAGAGCCAGACGGGGAACACAAATGGCGATGTTTGTGACAGTAATCCACGGCAGAGCGGGAAGGTGATGCAAGAGGTCATGGAATGTAAACGCCTGCGTTATACGGGGTGGTGTTAATCCCTCGGGCACAGAGACTGAGCATGCATCAATCACAGCCGTGTGTGTCCAGAGGTGAGCCAACAGGCATTAACCTTGAACCAGAAGTCAAAGTCTCATTGCTCCACCCCCACAGCCACACACACACACACACACACACACCAGCACCATGTCCACTTACAGATATACAAGCTGGAACTTAGCCAGAGTAAATGTGAGTGTAAACGCAGAAGATGTCTTCAAACGTCTTTAAAATTCTTAATGATTTAATTGAAGTATTTGACGCTGGGGTCAGATTGGAGTTAATGTAATTATGTGAGCTCTTCCTTTTGAACATATCAAATGCACATAATAGCATGTCGTAGTCATAAAAGCAAAAGAATAATCTGTATGGTAAGAAGTTTTTACCTTGTGGCTATTTTAGAAAAGACTAAATGTGACTTTATAGTTTAGATCTAATCGTGCTTCCTCAGCAAGCAGCATCAGATAGGATCAGAGCAGGCAGGGAGGGGAACCATCTCAAGCAACCAGGGCCAGAAGGGAAGAAAGGGAGTCATTCATGGCTGTAACAGCAGTGCTACAACAATTAGAGGAGAAAGTGTGAGAGACGGGGAAAGGAACACAAAGGGAGGACGCCTTGAAGGCTTTTGTGATTGGAAGAAAGAGGGGAAAAGGAAATGAAGAAACAAGCGCAGACTTTTATGAAGTTTGAAGAGCGGATCAGGACGATAAAGCTTCTGAAGCATTGTTTGATTCTTTGGATTGTACAACTGCTTTTTGATTTCCGGTCCAGACATGTAAAGGCTCACACAGGGACAACATTCAAACTCAACTCGCTCCCTGGGAGACGCATGTCTCATAAGAACCAATCAAATATGGTAGAATAGATATTTTGTCAGGATTTGTAAAGATCAATAACCAAACAGTTTAACCTTGGACAACTGTATTCTATAATATACATTCTTAAAATTGCAAACCTTGAGTTTCATGGGGATCTAAACTGGTCTGTTTTCACCCAGTGTGTGCAGTGGTGCTGCAGCAGGATAGACCACACGTGTTTTAGCACATAAGAGCATGCAAAGGTTTTAAAATCGACCTGTAACAACAAGAAAACTGCTCCAGACAGGATAAATGTTCTGGCTGCTTGTTGTCACTGTCACTGTGTCTTAGAGGCTGGCAGATTTGATCTCATCTATCTTGGCAAAATAAGATCCAAAAGATGCATCAAGAGAAACAAATCTGCTCTGCTGCACAAACCTCCCCTCTTCCTCCATCTGTATGAGGATGTGTGGTCAGTATGAAGCTGATGCACTTCTGCTGGAACGTCCCTGTGTTTCATCAATGCCAACACATCGCCTCTTTCATTTCAACTTTCTCTCAACACTTCTGGATTAATGTGGCCGAGGCTGAGAGAGAACATTGCATCAGGAACGGGAGATGTGTAATAAGGTGCTGGGAACGATTTGCCACTTTGAAATGCTAAACGGGACGGATGTACAAATTAGCCTGGAAATGCTTGGCGCGTGTAATTAAAGGCCCCAGTGAATTCCAATAATCAAATAGGCCATCTTCAGAGAAAACTATTACAGGGGGATTATTAGTGTAGCAGGTTTCACTAATCACTCAGTGACAGACAGACAGGCTCTCTGCCAGCAGTCCTTTCTTCCTCCGTCTATCTGGGATGCTGTCGTCATTCATGTGAGGAACTTTGGAACACACACACACACACACACACACACACACACACGCACACACGCACACACACACACAGTGGTACGCACACGTGTAACCACAAACTGTGTGCACTCGTATGCACACGTAGACAGATTAGTGCACACACACACACACACATTCACACACAAGCACAGACAGTCAGTCATTCCTATTGATGTCAACCTTTTGCTCTCTGTTATCATCGGCACACAGGCAGGCTTCATATTGAATCAGAGGGACGGGGTTAAATAAAACTGGAAGGCTTTCACTTCCGATCTCATCCAGCCTCCAACTTACATGCCAGCAGATTCAGCAGATAGGGGAGCGTTAGATGTCAACAAGCAGAGACGCTGCATACGTGCATTTCATACACATTCTATATGCATACACACTGTAACGCCCCACGGTCCCTACAGAGATTGGACTGAAATCATAATTCTAGGCTAGAATGGCCAAATATTTCAGTCCAAGTGACAGAAAAGCTGATAATGTGATGCCATTATGTTCAGCATCGCAGTCAAACAATTTATTACAGCGGCTCCAACACATGCATGCATGCAGCCACACGGGGCTGCACACAATTTGTTATCTGTCAGCCTCTGCAGCACTGAAGGACTGTGGGAAAATTAATCAGCCACATTAAAAAAAAAAAGGACCAAAATGTGTAATGGTTTGATGCATCCCAATGTGTTTATTGATTAATAAACGGTCAAAGGATTCCATTTCCCAGATATACTGTCTCTGCACGACACAGCGCCTTTTTGTAGCTGAAGCTCCCCCCCCCCCCCCCCCCCCTCCCCTCGCCCCCCCACCCCCCAGGACAAATGTGTTTCGGCTGGGCTGATCCAATCCCTTCTCTATTGTTTTTATGTACTTGTGTTTAGTGCTCCCTCAGCTCCACTGACTACCTGTCTGTTTAGAGGCCTATAAACATAAATCAGACTTGTTAGAGACTTTTTCATAAATTCTTCCCTACAGGAAAAATGCTGCTTTAACAGATGGATGAAATACCGCCGGGCTTTCTCCTTTTTCCCAAATGGTGGCAGCATTCAGAACATTATTGGTGCCATTAAATCCCTGATGGAAATCTGCGGTTGTAAACCACGATCCATCGCTTCAAACTACTCCTACACGTCCATATCCAGTTATATACAGCAGATTTGAATTAATAGCTCAGCCCAGCCGTGTAACCGTAACGTATTCTGTATATTGACATTGGTGGTGATTGTATCCTCTCTGAAAAGCCGCTGATTTGTAATTACACAGTGAAGCCCAGAGAGCCACGTTCCTCAGCAAGCCTGTTTATTTTCTGCTTATGGATCATCACAAACAGTAAACACAGCTGTTAATATTTAGCTCTTCATATGTAATGCTAATTTCCGTCTCTTGAACTGTAAAAACCTCTCTTCACTTCTCAGACTTCAATCTCTTTTCATTAATCAATACCTCAGAGGCAACTTTGATATTTTCCCTTAACTATATTTGTCAGTCATCATCCCTGTCTTGTCTTTGAGTTCAGATGTTTGACCTCTGTAGCCCCCCGCCCCCCTCCCTCCCCCTGGGTAGAGGGTCTCTGTCACCTCTGGCACTCCCATTTGTCCCCTCACTGCACTTGAGTGGGAAAGATAATTACGCTCCAAATGAAGCTCCTCTCATTGTATCGGCCGTCTGCCTCTCTCGCTCTCCGTCCTCGTCTCTGTCTCTCTGGCGCGGGCACAATGGGGAGGGGTCAATGGATCCACACTCACCTCTTATTTACAAGATTCATGTTTATCTAATGCAAAATCAATAGCTCAGCACCGGGGACAAGTTAGGGCTCGACTAACAATCGTTCAGAGCTACTTAACGGCACATCTGCCAGTGCTTTAGTGGGCCATAAAGGAAAGAGATTGGACCCGGACTCGCCCAGCAGCACTGGAGTGGAGTTTCCTAGTCGTAGTCAAGGGGGGGAAGCTGCAGGGTCGTCTCTGTATTTCTGGACGGAATCTCTGAACCTAGAGTAGTTCAGAAGCAGTTTGGAGGGAATGTTTCTGTTTTCTGACCAGTGAGTGGAGAGAGGCTGATGTGGCCAAACCAAGGGCTCGTGTTTAGTGTAGTTAAGTGAAAAATGGAGGTCTAAAAGTCAACGTGGTCTTTATCTTTAATAGAAAAGAGAAAACTTCTTTAATTAAAATGATTGACATTAGAGCAGTAAAAGTTGAGAGAAACTGATGATACTTAATCTTCTTTCCAGACATTCAAAGCTCTCCCCTGACATCTCAGTATAATATCCTCTGCACCTGTAAGAGACACCTCCACTTTATTTCCTGGTTCCTTGCACTTTGAATAGATCAGCACTTAGGAATCTGCCTTGGCGGCTGTGCTCGGGGGTGTGGATCATTTGGCCCCAAAATTCACTTTTCCCCACCAGTAAGCACTATCTGCCTCGTACCGCCGTGAACCCCCGACAAAGACCTCGCCATCTGTCAGTGTCGCTCGCCGCAAAGTGGCTGCGATTAATTGAAAAACAATGGCGGGGCCAAGTGGGAGGGTCAAAGCAATATGCACGCTGGCCTCGCCGGGTCACCTCCTCATTTCCTCTTCGTCCAAACGCTTTCTCCTGACGTTTGCTCCGGAGATGTCGGACCGCGTTGTGCCTGTTTGGCTCAACGTCCCTCCCTAGTTTGGGCAGTGGGGTTTATTAGGTGGGGAGATTCAGGAGTGTGTGTGTGTGTGTGTGTGTGTGTGTCCCGGTAACACAGTACTGATCGATACAGGGGTGGATATTGTAGCTGTGATGTCTGAAGACAGCGGGCGTCTTCTCTGAGGAAAGGTATGTGTTGTGACCGCCCACAGTAAACGATATGAATGATGGACGCTGAAGCAAAGCGGTGAGAATAGAAGGAAAGTTGTGAATGTGATCGCCCTGAAAATAGGATGTGAGGCAGCTGGAGCGCTTTGTCATTTTATTTCTAACCCCCGAGCGTCCCAAACTCTGAACTCCAACTATCCGGGAGCAAATTTGTCCAGCATTTGAGTGACTGATGAGCTTCCCTTTATGTGCAGCCTCAGCAGATGGAATCCTCCTCCACACACACACACACACACACACACTTGCTTCCGAGGTTGACTGAGCAGCTTCTCGCCCTCAGTAACCAGGTGATGTGACCCCGTCTCTATGCAGACTTACAGCTCGACATTGCCTGTTTACAGCCGTGCGGTCTATTCTGCTGACACCAGACTGCAAGCTGACACATAAACGTGTCAGGAGTGTCTCCATCACTGCCAGGCACACTGGGTCATCATTCTGACACCGGCCAGACTGCAGCATGCATCGCTCAGGCAGCTGACAGGGTTGGAGGAAAAAGATGGAAAGAATGTAATTTAAAGACCGAATACAAAGTTCAGTTTAACCACAAAATGATGATGTTTTTGTATAAGAGATAGATTATTTACTGATCCATTTATTAGACAAAGTCACATTGTACTTCCAGTAAGGACAGTAAGTACAGCCCCCAGATGATCGGGCTCACCGGGTTCGACTGGAGACGAACTAAACTTCCATGATGAACTACATGGAGAAAAAAAAAGAAAGTTTACCTCTTTATGCAACACTTATAAATCTAACGCAGCTACTTTGCTCTTCCATGTTATGGCGCTTTAAAAATATCCCGGGGTACTGCATTTAATGACATATTTAACTTCCTCCATTGCCCGTCATGAAAGGATTTAGTAATGTATTTCTCCTACTGTGTAATTAACATTAAATTTATTCATTTGATCCTCATCAGATTGCCGACAACCAGTGGTTATGTCAGGCACTGTTCTCAAAAAGATGGCAGAGGGGCTCAATTACCTCAGGCTGAACAAAACTACTGTCTCCTGCGCCTGATGCATGGCCTAATACCGCATGATTTGATTATTCTGCACAACCAAACACATGCAAATTGCATTTCATTTTGAAGTTGTTAATTTCTAAGCCCGTTGATTAAGCGTAAGAACATGTCAAAGATATCCTGCCAGGAATTCATGGGGATCTCAAATCAAACGTGGAAGCTAAGTTTCTTATTTTTTTTTCCATCTTGAGGAAGGAAAGCTGTGATGCTAATGACTCAAAGTGTTTCCATCAGAATACGCCTTCTCTGTAGTTTAACCTTTAAGGAAACGGAAGCGAGCAACCGGGGGTTGGTTCACCTTGGAGGTTTACAAAGTGAAGCGCGGCCCGACCTGCTTGTTCACTCTCCCGTCCCAGCCTTTGTTTTCCTGTGCATGGATAGCCATCTGTCAACCTTACCTGGAGAGAGGTAGTGACTTCTGCTCGCCTGACTGAGCATCCAGCAAAGCAATACCTCACATGTTAGTGCTGAGAAAAGACCCGTCTCAGGGGAATTTGCTTACTGGACTGATATGGTCGGTGTAGTCATCAAGAGTGATGGCTGCACCTCAGCCATGGAGCAGGAGGTGAAGGTAGCATCAAGTCCTGTTAAGAAGGAACATCAGGAACACCTTGGCTGTTTCCTGCTAACCTCTGTTCTTGGCCACACACACATGCACACTGTGTGTTCTCAGATGCTTGGGGGACATTTTCCATATTTCCTTCTCTGATATTCACTTATCTGTTTTTTAATTTGATGTTGTGATGTTTCCAGTCATCATTCATTTTTCAACAGCAACCGATATAAACAAACCTCCGCCAACATTCAGAAGTTCTTACTCCCGTTGCCCTTCTGACCCCCAGCTGCTTTGTTTCCAATGCCAGACAGAAATGTTTCCCTATGTGGAGTTTTCTGAACTAGTTGAACTCTACTCATCCCACCTTCCTCCCAGATTCTGTGTCTTCAGGAGGAAAAACATTGGAATCTGTAGACCCTTTCCTATTTAATGTAGAAGAGTCGCCTCTCTGCTGGCACAACTCCACTGTACATGAATAACAATGAGTCCTATGAGGTGGATTCTCATCTCGAAAACTTCAACCAGTCGACGACATCAGCTGTCACTCTGAGGGCGTTTTGGAGATAATTTCACTTTTTTATCACTCAGCTCATCAATTCAATATCTTTGGAAATGAATTCTCAATAAGGCTGCTCAGTCTGGAGACGCTGCAGAGGGGAGAGCAGAGATTTCCAATATCTCACCTCACTGTGCATGAAGTCAACATGAAAATGATAATGGTCCTCCACCGCTCATGCTTTCTGTTTACTTTAATGGCTTGAAGTCAAACTGCAAGCAGCTGAGATTCCTGTGAAAGTAACTAGTAACTGGTAGTAGTTTGGAGACATCCTGCCATCCTCAGCAGCTTTACATGTGGATGTAACATTATAATTAAGTGAAAGATCCTCTCCTCGTCCAATATGGACTTCTAGGGACAAAGCAAAGTGTCATTTTCTGGCAGCCGTCAGCCTTCAAGCCTCCCGTATCATTTGTCACATCTCCACTTCCTCCAAGGTCAGCGCCTACAATAGGGCTATAATTCAACTATCATCTAATTAAGGAGCCCAATGATCATTTGAAGGGAGTAATGAAGTATAGAAAATGCCGACGTCAGACCTTATTATTGCCAAGCGGGACACTTTTAGACATGACGAGCCATTAGAAAAAGGATACAACTAAACGCACAACTAATTAGCATCTCAAAGGAACCTTAAAGAGCCAATGATCTCATAATTGGTGTAATATTCTCAGACGCCGTTAACAATTTGATGTGGAATCGTTCAGTGTGATGGCAGTGATGCACGTAGATGAGCAAGATTTTGTAAATGTGTGTTGATTGAAATTGAAAACTAGTAAATATTTCACCAGGAGACCTTAGGCACCAAAAAAGAATAACATTGCAACTTAATGTTTATTAATGTAGTAGATTCTCTGTGAGGAAGTTTACAGCCTCATTCTTTTCCATTACATTGTTTGGTTAAGCTTGTCACATTGTCTCCAGACTTTACCTCCACCAGCATGTAATTGTGTTGTGTCCTATATTTCCTTTCCCCCTGTGTATGAAGCACAGGATTCTGGGGTTTTTAATCTAATTTATGCATCTTGTGAAAGTACAAGTCTGAATTTATTTGCACGAGGCTAATGGCATTCATTAACCTTGGCAACAGTGACATGTTTGATTGGAATATGGCATTTCCTCCTTCAAAGGGATGTTTCATTTCCTTTGCAATTCAGAAACTTCAAATAACTCATTAAATGCTATTTCACTTCAAACATCCAGTTTATATATTGTAATAGCTATACCTCATCATGCTGCTGCAGCCCCATGCGGGCGTGGACTGGCTCACGTGCTCGGCAGCAGTCAGGGATGTATGAAGACGTATTTAAATGAGGTCGCAGAGGGAATAAGAGTTACTTTATAATGACAGACAGTTTATATCTTACAATTAAAGGGCTGTGTTTGAATATTAGGTCCTGATTAGAAACAATGCATCTGGAGACATAATTGTGTAGCTTATAATTAATGAGCTGTGATTATGCCACTAATTAGGAATTCCAATTTTTATTTTGCATAACATTAAGAAACCGAGGCAATAAATTAGAGTTGACTTTGTTGACTTCTAACGTAATAAAGTGCAGCATTCCCACAGGAACAAATCTATTATGCTTACTGTTGCTGGACAGATGTAACACAATCCAGCCTGTCAGCAGCTGATGGATGCTTTCCTTTCGCATTCCTCTTTTACTTTGAATTAACAAAACAAACATCGCATTAGCTCGACGTGTGACATGTGGTGCAGAAGACAGAGGGAAGATCTGTACATTTAAAATCAATCACAATCAATTTTATCAACACTAGGAGCAACAAATAATGCATGCATGATGTTTGAAGCAATTATGATTCATTTTAACGAACCCATGTCTTCCTGCTGGGGTTTAATCAACATTGACTCCAGTCTTGGGTTCTGATCTGACTGAAGTGTTTAATCCTCCAAAATGATCTGGAATGTCCATCTCTGTGCGACGGTGCTGACTGGTCCAGCTGGCTCACGTCATGCTCCAGATTTTGCCTGATAACACGCCTCGACACGTCGGTTGATCACATTCACTTGACCTTGCCGCGTCGACCAGCTTACTCAGGAGATGAGCGGAAGGAAATGTTTCCACTTATCTGTTCCATTTGCTGGAGGAGGAGTGATTCTCTGACTCCCACTGCGGCTCCCATTGACTTTGAGCCTTTTGTTTGACTCGGGCGACTGATAGCATCTCAGGGGTTTGCTGGAATCTTGAGCAAAGACTCCCAAACACAATTATTCATTATGAATCAAATAAACCTCTGAAATCTCCAAAGGTTAGGATGGGTTTATCTCCACAATGGTGTCAACATTTTTTTTTGTTGTCTTTTTACATTTTCTTTTTTGCTTACAGTAATTGCATTTGTTAGTGTGGCCTGCTTGTGTCGGCGTCTGCAGACCTAATGAGATGCTGATTAGAGATTCTGAAATTCACTCACAACTGATTTGCTGTTATTTTAGCAGAAGAATGGGGATAATTTTCTCTAATGCCACTTGTTAAGGTAATTGCTCCGTAATTGCCTTATCAATGTGTCATAGAAGAGTCGATGAAAAAATATCACTACCCCTTAGGGGCACTTTGTCACTCTCCATTTAGCTTTTATTATGTTTAAACATTGCACCCTCACAATGGCATTACTTTCACAGAATGAAGGAGTAAAAAGAGTTCCTGTGACATCGGTGAGTATTAACGTGCTTGTTTTCAACACACACACACACACACACACACAGTCAAACAAGAGTGCACAAAAACAATACAGGCAACATGTGCATAAAATGACAACAGCATCAGAACTCTAAGTGTTTTGGGAAAATGACTTAATTACACACACACACACACACACTTGAGCTAATGTTGTTTTTATTTTACATTTCCAAGCATTTAGAAATCAGCTGGCGATGCGTGGCGATGCTGCTGTGCGTGTGTGTGTGAGTATCAGAAGGTAAACACATTCATATTGGATCCCGTGCGTGTGCGTGTGTGAAGCCTGAATGCAGAGTCATCAATCAGCAATCAGCCTTTTTTAAAAAAAACACAAAACGTTTTCTACCGGAAATACCAGGCTGAAATATATTTTTCTGCAAATGAATAAAAAAAAAAATGCCTACAACCTACAATGTGGTGATTAGAGAAGCAAGCTCAGACAATAAGCTTCTGATTGTGGCTGTGGCTGCCGGGGCGCGAACAAAACATTCTAAGGAAAGATTTGTCTGTAATATTATACATTATTTCTTTATTCCACAGGTCTTTGAAATGTCGCCCTGATTGTTAATAACTTTGCCTGAACAAAACAGGAATGCAGGAGGATTCAGTCTGTCTCTGCCTTCACCTGCACACGATTCATTCTGTTGTGTTTTTGTTGTGAGTTTGCGATTTTAAAGAATTATTGAACTTATTTGTGTGGATTTTGTGACCATGTGATTTTTTTTTTGACCCTTAATTTATTGAGCTGGAGCTTTGGTGAAGTGGACGCTCAGTCACACTCTGAACCATCTTAACCCTTTGCTTGCTGCTCTTGGTATTCTCTGGATTGTGAGTACCTGGAGTCACAATAAAGAAGGTTGCATGATATAGATATAGATATATAGATGTAAAGATATAGATGAAGCTAACCTGTTGCATAATTGCATGTTTGTTGCTTACTTAGTGCTTTCATTCTTTTTCTGCCTGCCTAATCTCCTCCAGGCTGACAGCAGCACCTCCATTGTGCCAAATGTGAAAATGATAGTTTGCGCTCATTACTGCATCGTTTAGTCGAAGCCAAAAAGAGTTTCAGAACACATTTCAGGCCAGCTTTGCCTTGAAAGTTCAGATGGGCCAATTTCAGATTGGTATTAAAATCCTCAGGGAGCTGATGAGATAAACAGAAGCTATTTCTCCCTGAGATCTCACAAACATGGCAGATTAGAGTTGGATTGCGATCACACAGGACAGCTGCTTTTGTTCCCTGACACATTAGGGCTCTAAGTTTGTTCACACATGCAACCAAAAACATTTATAACATTTCACATCTTCATAAAAGTGTTTCAGTAAATCTATCCTGGAGCGAAGTTGAACTATAAGTGCAGTTTGTGAATTGTCCAGCCGGAGCTCGTCTGTCCCAATGTGTTACCGTAAACGAGGGCTCATCACAGTAACGACCACCAAACGCTGCTCCTATTAGAGAGAAGCTTGTTTCTCTACTTTAAAGGATGAAAGGACCAAACAAGCGCTGTATTTGACTCGCAGGAGCCAATCTAAGCTCATTTACGCCTTCTAACCTGCTTTCTTCCCCTCAACTATAAATAACCCCAAATGCTCCCTAATGGAGTAATTTACACACACCCTGCCAAAGCCATTGACAGGACTCTCTCCTCTGGCAAATGTCTGGCATTTACCGAATCGATGACATGAGTTATGAAGAGGAGCCGGGGCCTCGCTGCCTCTCCATTCTTCTCAATAACAAAAGAGGAAGTGCATTAAAAACTAGCATTGATGGGTTGTTGGGAGTTGCAGTCAATGAGCTCTCAGAGTTTAAAATTAAAAGGCTGTTAGGGTGAAAATTGTTTTCTCTGGTCATCCGTCATGTCGTGAAGGGTCTTTTTCACAGTGATTAATTAGAAACTAAAAGGGTAAAGGGGTGTGTGTGTGTGTGTGTGTGTGTGTGGGTGGGTGTGGGGGATCCAGTTGTTATAAAATCCTGGTGTACTTATCCTGCTCCCTTGTGAGCTAATGACACCAGCCTCGCCTTGACTAAGTGTTATTGCTGCAGTCCATAATTTCATCTTGAAAATGGGCGAGGGAGTGGATCTTCCTTATAGTAATTGAGTATTGATTTGAAAATAAACAGCAGCGAGACTCCCACCCCACTGACAGACCATCTTTCGGATGGAATCGACAATAAATGGTCCCCTGGTTCCAGGGAAAGTTATGGATCAGGATGATACAGTCAAGCGCGCCTTTCCCCCTGCGATCTCTCTTCCAATATATATTGGATTTTAGATAAGGCATTTACGAGCCCTGTCATCTAAAAGCTATAGTTTTGAACAGGGGGATGATAAGTTAAAGCCGGGCCCTGCTCAGATCCCTGCTGCTCACACTTCTGAAACGCAAAAAAACATTTTTTTTATTATCTGGGGCGGCGGGAAAATAGCGTTTTGATTTAAAGGTGTGATCAAAGTGCAACACGCGTCAAATTAACTGAGATTATAAGACAGAGGCGAGTAAATGCTGGATGTCAGAGATAATGTATGCGCTCATAAATGCAGAGTAGGCTTAATGTCTCTCCATGAGCAAATACCTTTATCTGTGTGTGAGGGGGAGAACACGGCGACGCTTCAACAGCTCAGTGAATCGACTTAATACAAAGAGTCTAACACTTATGTCAGGCCGGCCGTTAACCTCTGCGTAATCGATGTTGAACTGTGTTCACACGCCCAACACTTCCCCAGAGCCCCCGCTCGCCGCTAACGACATACAAATGTGCTATTCGTTTTCATTAGCCGCCACTTCACTTTTGATTCAGGGGAAACGGCGGCGGCGGCGGCGTGGGGGAGTCGGGTGGGGCGCAGAGGGGGTGCGGAGGAGTAACACGGCACTCTGCCAAATGACCTCTAGGTTCCTATCAGCCCACAGAACAGATTAACAGAGAGATACGGGCTGCAGTTAATTTCTCTCACTGCCCTCAGAGTGCCAGAGGTGATGTCAGAGCGTGGTCGCCGCCGTGCTATTGTATTGTCATTCACACCTGCCTAATGAGTCCTGATTATCATTCACATGCTAATGCTCCATTTGTTAACGGTGTGACCGCGTCGGGCGCATTATCAAGCGTTATCTATATTTATCTTGTCAAATATTGATTGCCTTTTCCCGCCGCACGTCATTATTAATTTGACATGCGACGTCAAGCTCACTGTTAATCATATTTAAACAGATATGGGGAGATAGAAATCAATTTTCCATTATCCTTGAGGTTTTTCCTAAGCATCCAGTGCAGTGGAGGGGACTTGAGTGATCGGCTATGCACGGCTGAGCAGATACCAGTAAATAATCATCTAATACCAAGGAAGAAGGGAAGTGACGGAAATGCTATCTTCACTTATTCTTAAGGTAAGATGATGTAATGCCGTCTTCATTTGCATAACTGAGCTTGTGTCGTTGATTTTCACATTCTTATCTTGTGAATGATCTCACTTTATGGTTCATGTGATCAGGACACAAGCTGAGTCAGCCTTTACTCAGAGCGCCGTTACATCCCGAACCTTATGTCTAAGATGTTGCTGTCGATCAAAAACGGGAGGCCGGCGTTGACGTCTTTCCTGCGGGCTGTGACGTCCACATAGACTCTGCTGCCACTGAGTGAGTACACACACACACACACACACACACACACACACACACGCAGGACGTCTCAGGCTGCATCATCACCTCCACAACCAGACTGAGATCATCTAACTCCAACCCTGGCTGCTGTATCTTTCACTTCTCATCGCTGAGTTCTTCTAATTTAGAGAGCAGTATAACGCCAAATCAAGCAAAGTAACAGCAGCTGTTTGCTATTTAAAGACGTCTGTTGAGGGAAACTGTTCAACGCAGGGTCACAGGAAAGCAGAACAGAGGGACAGGAAGCCTGAAGAGCTTATTACCCAGTGGAAGGTAATGGTGCGAGGCTCAGGAGGATACAAATAGCCGAGGAAGAGGACTTCACCTAGATCAGGGGCTAACCAGTCCAACTCTCTTTCAGGCTTTTAAAGATTTCTCTATTTTTCCAAAACTTTGACTACGGGGTCAACCTTTTTAAGATTTTTTTCCCCAAATTCGCAGCAATTGATCCTCTTGCAGCCTGGAGGATGTGTCTCAAAAATTTTAGCCGTCTAGCTCCTTCTTTGTCCAAGATATGGGCTTTTAAAGATTTCTCTAGTTCTAGTCAGACAGAGAGAGGGAGCGGACGGGAAGAGAGTGAGGGAGAGACCGGCCCAACCCATCATAAGCGTTCACAGCACCAGCATGACACGGCCTACAGGGGAGACAGAGAGACAATAGCATCTTCACATATTCCTTTAGTTTAATGCTTTCCTGAACAGTAACGTTACTTAAGATCAAGATCGTGTTGCATTTTAGATGTTTATTTTACAATATGAAAATTCTGTACACCAAGAGAGGAATCGGTGAGCACTGGAGCCGAGCGAGCTGCAGGTTGGCCACCCCTGACCTAGATAATGGGGTTGAAGGTTCCTGGCATGGTGAGATTCATGTACAGACACGGCTCCTTTGATGCAGTGACATTGGGGAGCCCGTAAAAGCCAGAGTATAAAATACACAGGCGTTACTCTGAGCTAATAGGATCTCAGGCTTTTTGGAGGCAGATTTAGCATAGCCTGACACGGAAACACTAATTGGTTTCACCTACCTGGGTTCAATAAATGAACACAGAGGGGGGATCCATCAGAGGAGATAGGAGTCAGGCTGAGGGAGCGAGGCAGCGGCGGGTGGAACACGGTTCACATCACTGGAGGCACAAGAACACACTCTGCTTCCATTACTGAAATATAAAAGAACCAAATACTTTAAAAACACAAACACACAGAATTCACAGTTAGAATGGATACAAATCGTTTTCTAAAATGGAAATCTGAATCTGTGAGTCATTAGGGTGCAAACTGGATTGTCCGTTGCAGGTGGGCAGTGAGTTGTTGCCCCTAGTGACGGGGAGGATGGAGCCAGATATTGAAACACAGGATCCAAAAGTGAAGAAAAGGGAGGTCAGGGGTTCAAATCTGACTCCTCAAAAACAGAAATGTGATCTAAGAATCTTAAGGTTCAGTCTCAGACGTGTGTTAGGTGGAGAAAGACATACACACACGACTTCTTTGGCTCAAAATACGGCAGAGTTTGATTCCCTCTGCGTGCGTACGGCCAGACGCTATTAAGCAGCGCTGTCAGAAAGGCTCTTTAGATGGACTAGTCTTTGGCCCGCTGACAGCTGTGTCCTCTTCCAACATGAGCACAGATTCCCTCAGACCAGTTTCTCCTCCGGCTCAGATCAATATGGCTCTGATAAGCCAGGACACCTTCCAGGAGCTGCAGGGCGCCGACATGTCCTGATTTGGGCTTTAATTACTTGGCACATGCAGCTGACTCAAATGCATGTAGAAGTTTGTGTGTGTGTGTGTGTGTGTGTGTGTGTGTGTGTGTGTGTGTGTGTGTGTGTGTGTGTGTGTGTGTGTGTGTGTGTGTGTGTGTGTGTGTGTGTGTGTGTGTGTGTGTGTGTGTGTGTGTGTGTGTGTGTGTGTGTGTGATTGCTATCTATCTACATACACGCACATTCACGCACAAAAGTACACAACAAGCATATGTCAGCTGGAAAGATAAATAAGCTTAAAAGAGAATAAAAAACACCTTAACCTTTGTAATCTGTTTAATTATAATCACTATGAATAAATCGGATTATTTTTGTTCAGTGACTTAACAGTTTAGTGTCGAGTTTTTGCAATAAATTTACGCAGAAACACACAAAGTTGTCTGTTTTGATATTCTTTGATAACTTTTCTGTAATAGCATGGCTTTCTAAGTGAATTAAAATAGCTAAAATGACTTTATATGCTTTGGCATGTCTGGTTTGGATTACAGTAAGACTTCACACTAACTCTACAGTGAGACTCAGTTCAGTCTCCGTATTGTCTTTAGTGTATATGGTGTGTGTGAGGACATCGGGGCGTGTACCAGCTCTCTCAGCAGACACCACATATTTAATTTGTTATCTTCCCAGCGACTGCCGTGGCCTCAGGCTGCCACGCTGGATTGTGGAAATAATTGACAGAGAGGGAAAGCCCACAGGCTGTCACATAAACAGCTTTTAACATGGTGATCAATAATGTTAAGTTGTGATTAAATAGATTGGTACAATCAAAATGAGCCACCCTAGAGGCCCAAACGTGTTTATGGGATAATCACAGGAGTGGCAGGACTCTGAGGCTGAGCTGCAGAACTTTTGGCAGATGTTTGGAATGAGCCAGATGTTTACATTAGAGGTCAATCACACACACTGAAATCCCCCAGCAGATTGGATAAAATTACACTGGAAATTCTGGAAAGCCAAAGCTAGAGGCTAAATAAAAATGCTTTAAATATTAAACACCAACCTCGGAAAAGTGATCTAGGTTTTGTTTAGTTCAGCTTTCCTCGTTTTCTTTGGGTCCCTGAATGCAACACGTTTGACCAAAGAACATGGCAGCGTCATATTTGTTTCATATTGTTCATGATTATTACAGTGGCCAGTCTGATAAAGGCAATGAGCTCTAACATTACTTCCATTACATTTCAACTTTATTCAAGTACTTTGTTTCATTAAATGCCCCAAAGTAAAACAGAACTCTATTCTTTTTAGACTGAAACCAAACTTGTTTTGCAAGGCTAATCCATTTCTGTCATTCTGCCAGCATAATAGGCCCCTGTGTGTGTGTGTGTGTGTATGTGTGTGTGTGTGTGTGTGTGTGTGTGTGTGCGTGCGTGTGTGTGTGTGTGTGTGTGTGTGTGTGTGTGTGTGTGTGTGTGTGTGTGTGTGAGACGAACAATGAAAGAGAGAGGAACATTCTATCCTGCAGTCTCTCTCATATCCATTTGACTTTAAACAGAAGTGCATATATTAAATCTTTTATTATGTCTGTTTTATTACATATGCGTATAAAGATCCTAATAAAGATGTAGAATAATGAAAATCTTGCTTCTTCAAATGCTCATGAATCTTCATAAGTTTCCTGTTCCAGTTGAAAATGACATTTCATTCACTCTATGAAAATGTTCATTCAGGTTAATTAACTAAGTATGATGTATTCTCCCCGCTCTCTATTTCACAGGCACACCTCAGCCTGCTGGTAACACACTGGTGCGTTCACTGACGGAGCGCTCCGATATCATCTGTGCCCAGAGAGGATGGAGAGAGGTGTGGCCACGGAGGAAGTTTTGGTGGCGATAAGTGGCAGATAGAGGTTCCACAGTTGGCTGGAGCATGTCGGTAATAGCTCCAGGAGCAGCGGTGTATTGATTCCAGTCGAGCAGAGGAAGGAGAGAAAAGGCAACATTTGTCTCGGTGGCTTGGAAGAGGGTGACGCCCAGCTTCGGAAGAGTGCAGGTCTACAGGGAAGAGTGTATACCATGGAACAGATGGTCCAGTCACACAGGCTGAGGGCGCAATCACACCCACAGCAAGTTTTCTCATATTCTGCTATTTCTTCGAGTGTTTTAACCGGCATGAGCAATAGAGAGTGGGATTAGAATCAAGCGAAGAGCAGCGATAATACTATTATGCTTTGTGGAAGTTATAGATAAGGATTTTTCCACCAAAATATCCTCATACCAGTCTTGAGTCTGTTGCTGTTAGGAGGTTTATTATGATACAGTTTGCCTGTAAATGGATGAACACAGAGGAGTGCAACATCATAGTGACAACAATAATACATTCTGTGATTGTAGCATTCACTAAAAATAGCCTTTATCCAATATGCAGCCATTTTTGCCAGATTTTCTCTTCTAATTTTGAACCTAAACTCATAAATCTCAATCTCAAATACAAATGCATATCTAACATCTTAATGCAGCACAGGTTTCATGATTAGAAGGAGGTCCAGAGTCCAAGAGTCCAGAATCCAGAGTTCTCAGATCAGGAAGGCATCTGAGAGAGTGGAGTTATATACATTTAGACAATCTGAGGCTGTAGGGTTATAAATGAATGACCTGTCAGTACTTGTAGTTGTTGATGTCTTGGTGCAGCCGTGTGATTTCCAACACAGGCGCTCTCAAAGCCACAGCGAGTGAGCAGAAACGTGTAAACCCTGAATCTCACACATACGTAAACACACACACTCATCTGAAGCCAAGTAACGAGCTAAACCGTCACCATGGGAACAATCAAAACCGAACGCACAATAACTTATTTACCTGAAATACAGCACAGAATCTACAGAGCACAATTTACAACCTCTCAAAGAATGAAAGAAAGTAATTACAAGTTACAGAAACATACGATTACAGGCCTACCAAACACATGAAGTGACCTATAATGGTGTGTTCTCTAACGTTTGTGCCTCTGGCTGGACTCAGCTGCATGGAGATGGAACATGTTAGCAACATGTTCCAGCACTTCATCAGCTGTACCTTCAGAGTAAACGTGAGGGCTTTTGCTTTGGTTGTTGATATGAATTTGTAAGCAGTAGTAGATGTAATATTAGTAATATTATTGTCAATATCATAAATCAGGCTCTGGTTCCGTGGCCCCTGAGAGATCCGGGGCCGGTAATCCATCTCCTTTATGACGATTTATCAAAGAAAACCATCTCTTTTTTTGTCTTAAGTCTTGTTTACATCCGCGATCGCACCGTCAAAGGTTACAAAGATTCCGGTAATCCCTCCTTGATGTTTTCCAATGCTTGAAATCCATAAATTAGTTCATTAAAACTTCTTTACAAAACTGCAAACATGACAGTCAGCACTTCATCTCCAGGCCTTAAGCAGCGCCATCCTGAAGTGCAGCCATTTGCACTTTTTTATAAGCTTTATCCCCACCTAGTTATTCTAAGATCTGCTGCTAAATTTGTCCACCATTCCTTCTCTCTAAGCTTAAACCGTCATCCAAGTAATACAGCTTGAAGAGCACATCTCCCACCGGCTTATTTATTTAGACTGGAGCTGTGTGTATCTGCCGTTGGTTGAGGAAGCCACGCTGCCAAAACACAGCACAGTGTGAAAGGAGGAAGAGCAATTTTGCGATCCTGTTTGCTACACGACTGTTTTAGGTTGAGACAAAGTTTTCGGACCGAAGAAGAACTTCACTACTGTGGCTTTTGTATGAATTGGGCTCCCAGAATCCAGTGTCAATTCAAAGATGAGAAAGCAGCGTACCACATTTAGCTCCGATCCACAATTGGAACTCCCATATTTGACTCCAGGGGACAGAATCAAAACCACACTAGTACAATATTAACAGTACTGAGAGCAAAGAGAAAGTGCAGTTGAGTTCTGGAGCTCAGTGGTGCCACACACAGCATTGTTATGAAACTTTGATGGCACACAATTAGTGTTCTTGTCTCCTGCTGTGCATGAAATATCATTGTCTCCGCTTTGTGTCTCTGTCTTTATGAGCTAATCAAGGAGGTGTCAAGAGAAACACTTTGACAAATGATGACAGCAAATCTTTGGCTGAAACCTGCTGTTGACTCGTGGGTTTGGTCGGAAAAATTCACTGAAGCTGTCAATCAAGAAACAACAACTTCTTCTACGACTTCTTTTAACAAATCGTATTCAGCTCTGGTTTCTTCCATAATATGTGAAGTTCAGGTTTTTATCAGAGGAAACCTATATTTGAATAGTTCACCTTGTATCTAAACTCTGTGACGTCTCTACCGCAGGACCGCTCGCCCGCTGTGCCTCACTTGTGATGTATTGTGCGACCCACGCATGCAAACGATTCTATTCTTTGTTTCACATCTGGTGCTATTCTCCCTTCTGTCAAAACACAGAGGAGATATTCAGGGAGCTGAAGGCTGCAAGGAGGTGAGGCGCCAAACTCCACCAGAGAGCCTGGAGTCTAGAGGGGAGAGGGAGGCGTCACCACGTGTCAGCTGGCATCGCCGTCACTTTAGGCTCCCAGCAAAGGCAAAGGTCTCCAACCAAATCAGTTTGTATGATGGACAGGATGAAGACAGCCACCTCAGTCACGTATGTTTGTTTGTCTTGTTTGTCTCTTACACTCCTGTGCTAAATCACACATGCATGCATTCAGTATAATGTGAAACTAAGCTTGTAGAAACGTGAAACATGAGTGAGATCGATGATTAGGATGAAGAACTCATTACTATTTCATTTATTAATTGACCTCCATTTAATTTGAATGCAATTCTCCTTGTTCTTTAGGATTAATGGGACATAATAAGTATTAAACAACAAATACCTGCTTTCTGTAGACCCACTAGGGGGCAGCGAAAAATGTCCAACAGGTTTAAGTGTTTAGTTGTAGGGAAGGAAGAGTTTTATGTCCACATATGAGGACCCAGGGTCCCAGGAGGTTCAAATGAAATATAAAATATGTCCTGACCTAAAGCAGGTGACCTCACCCTGACACAGTGATGGACAAACAGGCAGGCATCCAAAGCAACGTCTGCAGACACAGGTACAGATGAAGAATGTGACTAAACCTCATATTATTTTTTAAAAACTAGCGATCAATCAAAACTGTCCTTCAGCTTGTCCACTGTGCTACATTCCGTGACAACTCGGAACTTGAAAATGTCCGACCTCCTACTTGCAAAAGCAGTCTGGAGCGGCTGTCAGCTGGGACGCTCCAGGCACTTTCATCTACTCCGACTCTGCCAAGAAGCAGTTTCTCTGATGTCAGTCAACGTGGCAGCTCCTGGGGAGTCAAACATCACACACAAGCCACTTGTTAAATTAATAAATTTTGCTCTATTGTTTCATTGTGATGTACAATTAAACTGCTCTGAGCTTGACGTCACTGGATCCATCATCATCATCAAGCTAAATCAAGCTCAAGTGGCTTCATCAGAGTATGAGGAGGTGGATTGCAGCATTGGGGGGGGGGGGGCAGCAGCTGGCCCACTGGCAGCAGAGGGAATCATGCCAGTTGGGGAGTGGTGGGGTAATGGTGGGTGGGCTTCTCTAACACCTGGAACCTGCTCCTCAGGCGTACTGTACCCTCGCAGGAGGAGGAGCTCCAGCATCCACACATGCAGCTCACTGTGAGGCTCAACACGCTCACCTGCACGAGCCATGGAGGCCCCACACGGGACTGCAGAGGCCAGGGGGTCTGATGAGATGGATAATACCCAGGAAAAGTTTGGGACTAGAGATCCAAGCAAACTGCAGAAAACCAACAAATCACAAAGAACACAGAGGAAATAACAGTTTGACGAATGACAAAATCATTCATTGAAATGACATTTGCAAGAAATTGCTTTCTGTCTTGGATGTTTCAACTCTCTGGGGGAATATTAACAGTGTGTTAAACAGCGTGTCAACAATGAAAAGTGAAAGAAAAAGAGAAAGAATGAGTTTATATAATCTTTACTAATTAATTAACTATGCACACTCCCAGTCAGCTTCTGTACACAGGTGAGCTTCTGTCACAATGGAGAGACAAAACATCATTAGTTGAATTCTTTCTAACAGAAGTGACCTTTATACTAATTTGCCTGAAAATGTTACCCACCATTTTACATTTAACGCCGTAATTATAATGATTCCTTATCAGCCACTTTCTCATTTTGATCTGGTTGCCTTTTGTTTTTCCATTTGTCTTCTGCACAATAGCCACTAATTAAAGATCTTTAGATACAGTAATCATCAATGGAGAATGCTCCACAAACAACAACCGGCACAAGCGAGCGATGATAGGTCTTTCTGAGGAATCTCGCACACGCGTGATGTGAATCAATCAGCAGACAAAACGGCCACGCAGTCGCCGCAACAATGAGGCCAATTGAGCTGAGCTGTGATTATGATTCACTGAACTGCATTATTCAGAGAACGGCAATGTTGAGCCCGAGGGGACTGATCAGGCTTTTCTTCTCAGGGGGTTTTCTGCCTCTCGGGTCCCAGATTCAGCCAGTTTGTATCGCTGATGATGTTGGAAGTGCCACTCAGCGGGAGAACTTTCAAGTGATTGAGGGGGGGCAATGAGAGTTTTGTTTATTCAGGAGCCAGGTGCAGATAAAGGGTCGATTAATGATTCAAAGTTGATTACAAGTCATTTCTGCCGAGCGCAGCGTGCAGCTTCACAGTTTTTAATCAAGAACAAAAAGTTAATGGGTGCAGTTTTGCATTTGTTTAGGAATTAATATCTAGGTTACTGGATATTACTCTGGATCTCTGACTACCTTAGCTCCCAGTTAAGAGTCTCAGGATTCAGGCATTGTGGCGTTGGATTTCCTCCTTTGCATGGCGTCATTAATAAGTAATCTTTTCTTATTACAGAGTCTGTCAGGCTCGTTGCTCTAAGGGTTGAACGTAATCATTCTCCACCAATATGAAATAATGAAGTATGAAGGGTAATTGTTAAACAAGTGGCCTCTTGGGAATCTTTACAAGATTGTACCTGACGTGATGCGATGTGTACAAAGCTTCGTGTAAGCAGGGGCGCGTACACACACACACACACACACACACACACACACACACACACACACACACACACACGTGCACGGGCACGGGCGCACACATTTGCAGATTAAACCCTATTAATGCAAACTCCAAGCCCGAGTGACATCTCCAGCAGCGTAATGAGAAGTTTAGCATGAATCTGAGACTGATTATCAACTGCAAATTTGCTGTAATGCCAGTAATCAGAGGAGATGGTGGGAAGGAGAGAGGGAGAGAGAGACAGAGAGAGACAGAGAGAGAGAGAGAGAGATGGAGAGGAGCCAGCAGTGAGCCTGAGCACTAATTAAACCATACCTGCAACTTGTTTCCTGGCATCTTATTTTGATATGACAATGCAGCCAAGGCCTTGAGGAGAATTCATTTCTGTGTAGATACAAAGACAAAATGTTCAGATTTAAGACTTTGCTGTTTTTCTGTTGAGCTCTCCCAAAAAAAACAAAGAATAAACATAACATCTTTATGCCTTTCAGAATTGCCTCCTAGAATCTTGGCTCCTCTAAAATGTTCTATTTTTCACTGGAGCGTTGCTGATAAGCCGCCCGGTGTCACACAGCAGCCTGCTAATGTCAGACGCGGAGGCGAGGGGGAGACGCACGCTAAAGCGATAATCACCGTGCAATATTCTTCCTGCCAATGGGTGTCGGGCCGGTCGGCTCAGGTGTCGGAGGGTTAATCGCAAAATTCAGTTATCATCATCGCGGATGAAGTAATTAAGCGGTGCCAGGGAAAATTTTCATATAATTGAGGGTGAATAATGAGGAGGAAGCGCTTGGCCTTGTGGGAGGAGGAAAGACGGAGGGAAGATGGCTGTTTGGTAATTAGGAGGCAGGATACTTTATACAACCTGTAGGAGAAATGTTGTTGTGCCACCTATGGCACAGTTCTATCGCTGTGATGTAAAGCTCCCGCCGTAATGAGACGACGCACGCCGGGCGCCCGCAACGCAAATCCTCTTTTCACACCTGCGAGGAAAATGTTTCACTATTAATAAAACACCGTTGCTTGACTAAACCAGGACACCGTAGATTTATTTAAAACACAGAAATAGATCCTAGAATTCCATGTCAGTCGTGTATTTACATGGATTCTTTTAAATTGTTGGGTTCCACACGAGGCCTCAGGCTCTCACGTCCACTCAAAGGAACGGTTCATCACATATTTTGTTGTTTTCACTCATTTTTACAGCACAATATAAAATGGAATATGTCTTTGTATGATGTCTGAATCAATGGTAAAAGAAATGCATCCAGGTATCCAAACTCCGAGGTCCTCAACAGCCCAGAGAGCCTCATTTTGTAATCCATCCTTCACTTCTGTAAGGTGTGTATGTCCGCATGTAACACGTGCAACTCTTCTAATGAGCCACTGTTAAGCAGTTTGTCTGTGTTCCAGATTCAGGCCTGATCCAGCTGGCTGATCAGATCAAAGCGGTCCAGTCTTAACCCACACCTTCACAAATGTCAGCATTGCAAAATAAACCCCCGAATAAAATTAGAACAAGGGAAAAGTGTGAAATAAGATCTTTATAACCCAGTAGAAATCTGTAATTCACTACCAGACAGTAATGTTACTTAGAAGCATCGGTCTGTAAGATTATGGAGTGAAATTAGCAGAGAAAACACAAACATCACATCGGTTCACTGCTCACAATTTGTAAAGTAAAGCCAACAAGTCAGTGCATAAATGACATCGCATCAAAATGTGAAGAAGCGACGAAGCGTCTAGTGTGAAAGATGAACTCCGGCAACGTTCATGTTCCGCAGCACTTCCACTGGAGGAGTTGTTGCTAATTAGTCCGAAACTCTGCCTTGGAATGGCAGATTTGATTTTGATTGTAGAATTTGATTGACAGTAACAAGCCAGCAGGAGGATCCCTCTTTGTGTGTTCCTCAGTGAGCTGTAGTGGACCATGAGCTGAAGCTGTCTCTCTACCGCTCACAAATCGCATCATGCCGTTTCATTAAAAAAACATACACAGGTGAGCAAGATGGAAGCTGACAAAATAGTCATTGTGCTGCCATTGATGTTTAAACAATGTAATGACTCTGAACAGGTTGGACTCAAACGCAGGGCCACACAAGGATAACTGAAGACTGATTTAATCACAGAAACTCCAGGAAACAAACTGAGGAACTCAAATAAGAGATACACGTCACACAAAACAATGGGGTTACATGCAGCATTGTATTTAATATCCACTGTGTGTATTCAAAAACATATGACTGAGTAAATACCTTTGATAGACTTTGATAGACCAGATAGAAGACAGGTGTGTGTGTGTGTGTGTTAATGTCAATACACACTACACACTACACTACAAGGCCACAGGAAGTACTGAACCAAGTGCAGCTACAGGAGGAAAACTTAACCTGACAGATCGTTGCCAGTCTCACAATTCTGCTTTCCCACAGTGTAAAAGAAGCAGAATCCATGGTCTGCAGACCGGAGCAGAGGGACTGAGGCACTGGAGGAAGTGTCACAGGCAACTTAAACATCTGTAAGAGGTATTCAATGGCTGTTGGAGTGTTCAGAGCTAATGTTGCTTTAATGTGCAGGACTGTAGCACCAGAGGTATTATTAGGACCATTATGTCTCTCAGAAAGATGGCATTCACCTCCTCTGCATTTTCTGCGTTGCGAGCACAAGAATACAGCAAATCAATGCAGAGAATAGCAATCATGAGAAACTGCTCAAGTGTCCTGGGGAGGGGAGGGTGGGGGAGAGTGCGACACGGCTAGCGGATCCTACGTGGCCCGCTTAGGCCTTCCTCAATTTATTGACTGCTGCAAGAAATCAACAGTGGCAAGCAGCTTAGCGCCTCTCCCTTTCAGTAATAGACTCCATTCATACTGGCCTTTTATTCTCGGCAATGCGAGAGGTGACAAATGGACGTAATGTCTGCCAGGCTGCTGCTGCTGCTGAATTTATTTGATTTTTTTTCTTCCTCCTCTGCCTCCCTGTCCTCCTTTGACATGTGATGCTCTCTGATATATCTTGACGCTCTGAAGTATCTAGAGTAAATTCACTCTGCCTCTATTGCTGTTTATAACCTTCAGGCTGCCAGCAACGATCTGTGTAAGCACGCAGCAAACAGCCGCCGTCATCCATGAATAACCTTAGAACACAGAAAGGAGAAGGAAAAGTGTAGAAACATGCTTGACCATCCACAAATAGATATTATTATTATTATTAAAGAGTTAACAATAGCAGAGATATGTGTGGGAAAATATAACCTATGTCTTCATTTTTAAATAAATTATTAAAATAAGTCACCTGAGTATTTTACAGTTACATAAATGGAAATAAATGCGTCGTAAAAATATATTCATATGTATTCATTCACATTATTTACTTCGTTTAAAGAAATATCCTTAAAGTTTTCCAATCATCAAGCACCAATCTGGATGAAAAAAAATTCAGGATGAAGGTGATTCCATGTGAAGATGAGGAGTGTTAATAATGAGAGGATTTTACTGTGACTGCTGTGTGAATAAATACTTCAGCTGTAGAAGCCTCAGGTCTGCAATCTATCACCTCCCCCCCAAACACGGGACGCTCCCCAGGATGATAATTCACCAGTTGTGGATCCTGTGAGCAGCAGATGATCTATACAGTCCTAGAAAAGGTTATTTATCGCTTTCATAATTAAATTTGGTATCTTGGTGGAGGGACTGTCACGGTATGATTAATCAAGTCCCACCGGCCGGAGCTGGAGAGGAGGACCACAGAGCAGGTGTTGTTCACTCCGGCTTGAAATCCTGCTGCTCTCCCGGCTGGTCACGTGTAAAAAAATCACACTTTGGTCTCTAAAGGTTGGGCCAGCACAAAGAAAGGCATGGAGACATATCGGGGAGACATGAGACAGAGATGCAGAGCACGGAGGTAGGTGCTTGAGGAAGAGGTTCAGTGCAAAAGCAATGTGTGCAAGAGGAGATAAAGATAAAAATAAATAAATAAATGGATTAATCAGTTGTTGAGTTGGCTTAGATGTTTTGCACGACTGTCTTTTCCCAACATTACAAAATAAGAAATACTGTACCAACACCTCCTTCAATCCAAATTGCTGGTAGCTGGCATTTACCACTGAGATATGCAACTTGAATTCTCAAATGAATGAAGTCTGACCTCAGTCCCCACCTAGCTCGCTCACACTTCACGCTCAGCACTTTAATTTGGAATTTACCTTCCTGTTGCCCACCAGCGGACTTAGAACGACGGCCTCACCCCTGCCAGCCGCAGAGTTGCCAGAACAAACGGTACAAATTCTATGTTGTATACATCTGTGCAACCCTGAGCACAACCTACAAACGTCTGTTTCTCACCCACGATTATTGTGAGAACAATAGACATCATTTGCATTTATTGATTAAATGTTAACAATTTAACGCAGACAAATTGTAGAAGGCACAAAGCGAACAAAGATGGCATTATTGTTGTCAGCGGTGAGCCTTGTGAGCACAGTAACGCAGCTAATGAATATGAATGGAAGCAACTTGTGAATTAAGTAATTAGACCTGACGCACTTTGAAAGGTCGCAGACATCCTTGCCTGGATTCCCACCACATTAGTGTCACTGTAATGCTTAAAGCTTCCCGAGTCGCCATGCCAACAGTGAGGGGGGATGAACTGACTACAGGACAACAGAAAGTCAATATCGCTGGTGAGCACAAAATGAACATGGTGTTTAATCCTATGTCCACAACAATAGTCGGCTCCATCCAGTGCTTCACCTGAGCCGTTGTTCAATTTAGCATCCACTGCCAGCCTCAAGGCAGGAGCACACGGTGTGGGCTTTATTAGAGTCCGCTGTGTGTGTGTGTGTGTGTGTGAGAGAGAGAGCTGTGGATTATGTTGTGAAAAAGCTGCAGCCAAACCTGTTTTTTTTTTTTGAAAGGGCCCAAATTGGCAGAAGTTGTTGAAAATGTGACAGCTGTTGTGACAAGTTGGTCTGATGATCATCGTTTCACTTCCCTGACAAATGCGATTAGAAGGAGCGCATATGTAAAATTGGGATTAGCGCAGTTTTGACAATCTCCTGTAAAAATAGGACAAATTGAGTCCAACGGCTACACAGACTGTTATGTTAATTGACAGTGTGATGTGACTGGAGCAGAGTGTGGTGCTTCCATCTTTATTACTGTGCTGCAGTCAGCTTCTTGACCAGAGTCTCTTCAGTTAGCACTTTTCATTTCTCTAAATATGACACGCGGGCTGACATCACGGCTCACAGGGAAGTGAAGCACTGAAAAAGGAGCCAGAGTGATTTTGTGATTGAATGTTTATATGTGAGAAGTATTGATGCTGCGATCAGACACACATTTGTTCATAAATCAGACAGGAAAATAGTAAATCAAATTTTCAATCGGTAACAATCTAAATAAAGCAGGGAAAGGCAAATATTTTCACAAACGCAACTATTATATTTCCTGTTTAAGACAAAGCCTGAATTTGTGTGTTTAATCTGAGTACATTGCTGTGTAAACCCATTTGATTAATCCTTTTAAAATACACTTGTTACTCTATCAGTTATGTCGTTCTAAAAGCCTGATTCCCCACAGGGCTCATTAAAGTGTCGTGCCATATTATTCCCTCTAATTCCTGTACAGTGGCTCTCCATTCCCACTGTTGTCCACCACAGGGCTGCTCTGCTCTCCAGCTCTCTGTTGCTGGGTGGTTTTTCCCCTCCCTGCTCCTCACCTGGACCGGCTTGTGGGTCTCCAGGCCTCAGATGGTTAATTATCTCTTGTCTGAGCAGTGATCACCTCCCCGATGGCCAGCAGCATAACGTTGTATCAGAGGCTGCTTATTGAACTCCCTCCCGGCCCACTGGGATTTCCAGGCGCCTGGCTAATAACGATTCATGCAGCTGCCAATCTGGCTGAGCTACACCATCAATATTCCTGTCTGCAGAGGAACATCAATTAAGAGCTCGGGATGTTAACATTAAGTCACAGGACAAATATCATCCGCTGGGTTGATGTCTTCAATTGCAAAACCCGACAGTTGATTATGGATTCAATATTTTCAACCGCAGTGCAAACTGGCTGAGTGCCAGCTCATACAAGTGCTGTGTCAAAGACAAGTGCTTTATATGCGTGTCTTGTTATTTAGTAGAATAATGATGTCTTACATCCTACAGCTGACAAAACATGATGGATGCACTTGATAATCGAGTTGAGCAACTGTTGAAGTCGTCGTACTGTCCTGCTCTGAACAGCAACATACATTTTACGCCACATAAATGAGGATATCTCACTGAACAGCATTGTTAAGTAGAACACACCTCCACCAAGGCACCACAAGCTTTGGATTTCAATGTATCTGGATGCCACCACAACACAGAAACAATCTGCTCCAACACCAGCACTCCTGTTCACTCTACATCCTCCTCCTCCTCCTCCAATCCCTCTTTATATTACAGATTCTGCCCTCCAGTGGATGACCTTCCACCATTCACACATCTGTTCCCAGAAGTCCTGCAACTCCAGTGGAATTCTAGCTCTGTACGGTGTCCCACAGGGTTTATTACTTGGACCACAGTCTAAAATTTCACTGCTGCACTGATGATCTGAAGGAAGCCCACATCCTGTCCATCATTCACACTACAGTCTTCACTATCTGTATCTCAACACAACACAGAAACACTCATTAATGCACTCCAGACTGAACTACTGCAATGCTCTCAGCAAAAAAACAAAAAAATGTTGAAATACAGGAACCAGCCAGTGTCGGTGGCTACATTGTCTTGCAATTTCCTGCTCAAGCAAGATCACTGATTTTACTAACATTTGCTGGAACTCTGAACGTCCGGAACTTTGGAACAAGCTTCCACGGACTCACTTGCCCAATGCCAGAACATTTTAAATTTAGCTGTGGCTGGTTATGTACAGACAAAAAGATAAATCCTATCAAAGAAAACATGCAGGGCGTGCTAGGGGCGTGTTGCTCTTGAAAGTTTGTGATTCTTTGAGTGATTGTTCAAGTTGTTCTTCAAACATTGTAATGTGTCCCTTTATAACGACTAAATTTATTCAAAGATCTTGCAATGCGACTTAAAAAAAAAAACCTGCTGCTGTTAATATTCATGGCACGGCCTCGTCTCGCTCCCTGGGAGGCATGTTGAGAGTCAGAGGCTGTCTTAATCATGTTGAACAGTGGGGAATGCCTCAGAGCCGCGCTCTCTTAATGGCAGCAGCAGAGAGAACAGGGAATTTGAAGGGAGGGGCAGGCTGGAAACCCTAGGCCCTAAAGTGTAGGTCGGGGTTATTGTCTGCAATTACCCTGATTACTGAGCCCTTCATTTGAATGACGAAGGTGAAATTCATTTACCCCTGGTAGTACTGCCAAACCGAGTGCTAGATGTTCGTTAAACACTCCATGAACAAGGTCTAAATTTAATGTACTGTATTTTTAACAAGGCAGGCATATATTTCAATATAATATCTTCAAGATGAAGCTCAAGTAAACATTTATGGCGATCATCATACTGTATTTGATGAGTGATCATTATTTTTTTGTGCCGTTTCTTCGTTCTCTTTCGACTTAAATGCAGCAAAGCCACATTGCATTTAACAAAAACACTTTGATCGTCCTAGCTATGCCATCTGTGAAAGTCAAGTTCCCAAATACACAGTTATTGCTAATTCTCCATGCGTCCTCAGACAAATATTGCTGTTGGGAACACCATATCCAGTGATCAATCATATCACCTCTGTGAACCTGCTGTGCAATTTATTAAGTGCTAAACAAATGGGCCGGAGCAGGCGAGCGGCTGTTCCCAGGGCCAGGGAATGTAAATCTGTGCAGAGTAACAAATTAGTTGGACTATCTTTTTTTCTGCTTGCATACTAAATTTGCTGGTGGCAATGCAATGCAAAGCAACCTGAGGTAGACATTAAACTTGCAAAGGTTATAAGAGAAATTTGTACTCGTAAGCAGACAGCCAGAAGTTATTGTTACTGATACATTAGGGTGCTGTTGTGAAAATTGTGGTCTAAGGTAATTTTCTATTTTTAGATAGAGCTCATGGACTGTGAGATTATTTATGTGTTTATTTTCTGTGTAGAAAAAGAAAGTTCATTGAAAGAGGGCAAAATGTTCTTATTTTTCCTTTATGAAAAAAAATAAAATGTATATTATATTATTCCAAATCCAAGGAAAGCGTCTTATTAAAAAGACATGCGCCTTATTAATCATAAGTGGAGAACATAATGTGTCATTTGAACCAAACTCAATTTAATCTTGAAGTGTGCCACCCCCCTGTAAGTGGTACGGTCCGAACTACTTCCTGTTTACCTGGACAGCTCGAGCTGGTGATTCAAATCAAGACATGACGCCGGAGCTGCGACCACTGAAGGTAAAAACGAACAAACTCAACAAAACAAAGTGTCTGCACCTGTAAATAGGAAGTTAGGGTCAACCGCTGTCAAAACGTTAACAAATGTTTACCGTAGCATGAAACAAAAGCTAATTTTGACTTTATCAACGTACTTATGTGATTGCGCGCGGGTGGCCATTTTGGCTGCGTCCCAATGCCTAATGAGCTGCGATTACGTCATCAACTGTCCCAGTCGTTTTCATGCAGCTACAACCAGCTGTGTATTTATACAGAGGTTGGAGACTTTTGCCTTTGAATAAACCTACAGTTGTGGTTTTAAAAATAATTAGATTTGTTAATTAAATTATGTATTTATGAAGAAATGTTGCGATCTTAAAAACGCAACGCAGAACATTAATTAAACTTTTCGTGTATCTATTAATACGAGCTGTAACCAGGAGTGTGTAAAGAGCCTGAAGAAGTCTTTGGCACCTTATTTTCTCAATTTTTGGCTATACAGATAAATGTTTGTGTTTACTTGACTTGAAATTTGAGAAGACAGGAAAACAAATTTGTTCTCCCAACAAAGCAAAGTTAGTTTTATTCCTGGAAATGAAATTACATATATTGCTTAATATTTAGGAACCGAAAAATAGCTGAATTGTTGTGCTTTATTGTAATCCTAGATGATCCGGTCAAAGTAATTACCTGCATTATTTCTTCAGAGGGCCAAACATTTGTTCATTATTTCACAATTTGGGTTTAAACAAGTTATTTGGGTTATTTTTATCAACCCAGACACATTACGCAAATAGCGGCTGCCATTACCGTTATCCTAGATGCCAATTTGGGACACAATTCAGGAACAAAGGCGGCAGCGTGAATGATGTGCAGAGTGACTTGCCATGTGTTGCGAATCAGGAAAGCAGACGGCTCATCAGTATTTTTTCCCAGTGCTCTTCATGGATGGAAATGGCATCACAAGGCTCTTTCAACATGAATGCAGGCCTCATGCCGACGCTCTGACCTGGTCGTGAACTTCTCAGTATCTTTGGCAAACAGACATCCCCCCTGAAAATGACAAAATGTTTGAAATCCCTCTGCTAGATTTCCTGTGTGCCATATGAGAGAGGCAGATATTTCTTCTTCTCCCCTTGGTGTTAATGCACTCCCCCAAACCTCACCTTTTATCTAGACATTTAAAATTCATAAAGTGTGACTGGGTGATTACTTTTACATATACTGCCTTTGACCTCCCGTGGGTTAATTATCATAAAGCTGTGCAGAGGAGAACGAGCCGTCGCCGCCTCTTTTGTGCCACTGTAATTGCATTCTTAATTTTTTGGAGGTGAGGAATACTGATACGGCGAGTCAGACCTGATATAACAGAAGTTACATTGTTGGTGGTTGTGAGGTGAAGACGAGTGGGGTGTGTGGGGACGGTAAAGAGAAACATTGGCAGATAGTCGGGCAGCCGCAATCCGACGTGGAGCAGAATGAACACGTGCCACTTTGAGTCATTTGCCATTAAAAGGCAAAACTGTTAGGGATTACATTTGAAGACTGGTATTGTGCAACACCAGAATGACAAAACTTTCTTTTGAATTTAGTCTCACACACCAACGCTGTGCCAATTTTAAATTCCGTTGAACTAAAATGCATTCAAATTTGCATTTTAATGAAGCATGATTGCACCGGGATTACTTTGAATTTTCAATGAGCCACGAGTCTGCAATTCTCCACCTGTCCACTAGATGGCATCCCGGAGTTTCCTCGACCACCTGAGACACTCATCTGCTCCCCTACTGTCTTAAATACAGTATATGACCTATTTCTACCACCTAGACCATTTTAACTACTTTAATATCTAACTTTCATACCATAAGATGTGTTTGTTGTGATTATGGTTATGCAGTGTCCCCTCAGGATGTCTCTAAGAACATCAGTACTCTAGAATGTAGCAAACTGACACAACTTCACTCATGTATGCCAGGTGTGTGTGTTAATGTGTGTGTCCTTTGTCAATAATGCACACAAATTAAGTAGGAAAAATCCAGCTACTGGGATTTTTACAGGTTAAATGTCTTGCTCAAGGACACTCCAGTTGTTGAGGCAGAGGAGATCTCTGTATCCTCAAACTGGTGGCTCTGCAGTCCCAGTGAAAACGGTCCAGCTTTCCAGAGACCATCAGTAAATCCCATACGACCTTGTCAAGGTCGAGCTTCTGAAGTTAACAAGATTCTGTTCCGATAGTCACCACGTAGATAAGAAATATACATTTTATAATCAAATATTGATTTTTTTTCCTAGCTTGTTTTCAAGTGTGTGACATCAGATTGACTTTGCAGGATGGCACAGTGTCGTCTCTCTAAGCCTGGGAAGTCTCAGCTGCTGTCTGGGTGCAGCAGTGGATTCAGGGGGAAATTTGTAAAAAATAAAGAGAAACTAAAGAACTAGATTTCAGCCATATTCAAGGAACTTTAGTTGTTTTCCAAATGAAAACAAATGAACCTCATATGGATCATGGAGGACATTAGCTTAATGTCAGGATGGATTTGCTAAAGGTCTTGTGGGAGGTAATTTATATCTGTGATCTTGTTCTGCATTGGACAGAGAAACATTTAGTGATGAATGAACTGTACTTGTGTGTAAGTCTCTGTGTATAATTGTTTTTAATCATGCAAATTGACATTTTCTTTCTTGTCACAGAGCCAAATCGATGATTCCTTCAGGAGGCTCAGTTATTTACCACTCGGCACAAACCAGCGTCTTCCACACCAGCCAGGTAACACTCAATCTTAATTCCTACCTGCATTCATCCATCCTTTCATCCTCTTCATCTCTCCATTCCTCCCCCCCATATTTGGGTGAAGTTGCTTCCCCCTGCATGTGAGAAAGTAATTCTCATGTCCTTCCTGTTGACAGAGTTGGCCCCGGTCCTAATTGCTGGATGGCAGGAGACGGGCTGCGTAGTCTGCTTGCATCTAAATGAGGAACAACTGCATGGTGACCAACCTGAAGGCCATCTGGAGATGAGGAGACCTGGACCTCTGCTGCAGGACATCAGGGTAGGGTTTACAGATATTATACAACTCTTAGTCATAGAGGAAGAAAAATAGGTGTATTTTTTGATAATATAAAAATAATCTTGGAAAAAATAAAAAAATAAAAAATTTGATTATTGATCCTGATTATTCTTGATTTAATAATAAAAATCCCTAAATCTACAATCTCAATCTTTTTTGAGAAAATAATCCAGAATGCCTCAAACTAAATTCTTGAATCAGTAAAGATTAAAAGAAATACCTATAAACAAATGACAAAAAAGTTAATTAAGGAAATTTTTTTTTACTTGGGTTTATAAAATTCCTCCTCCGCTGCTTCTCATGAGACTTGTTTTATTAGGTACAGACTCAGAGTCATTACACACCAAACCAGGCCTCAGACATGGCAAAAGAAAACCTTAGCAAACAAATAAAATTCCCAAAACACCCCGGAGGGTTTCCATAAACTCTTTGTGGCGCTTGTTTGCTGCTTTAGGAGCCTTTTACTGTTAGAAGACACTTGTGATCATCACTTGTGATCTGTGACTGAGGGTCTGATCTCTCTGCAGGCTGACCATAAGCCCCGGCGGTTGTTGGACACATGGGATGACATCATCATAGAACATGTTTGGCAGCCGCTCGACTCTGACTGCTTCTGTTTTATGCCAATGATGTAAACTCTGGCTCTTTTGTTAAACGGCCCTTATGGCTCTTCAGAGGCTCGTTCACAATCCAAAGCTAATAGAGCCAACGGTATCATAATAATGTCTTTACACACAGCAGCAAATGTGTGTGAGGACAGCGCTTTGCCAGGGACACAAATGTAAATAAAGCAGGGCCGGCCTGTACTGATGGAGTATAGCAGCGTATAGTTTACGTCCTACTATGGAAGTGTGTCACAGTCATAAATATTGTGTAACCTTGTCATGCATCCATGTTGTATCCAATCTATTCTGCGTGGAACCAACACACACACACACACACACATAGTTGGGTTGCGGTGCTATTCGTTAAAAATTGAATCAAATGTTTTTTACTTGCCTTGTATACTTTATTCTTATATATTAATAACACCGGGCTCAAACTTTGTTTCCTCAACTCTGGCAATTTCTAAGTATGATTTCAGATGAGAGCGTTTTTAACAAGCAGCTGATCAGTAGGAATGTGATGATTGAATACGTGCGGCGTCTAATATCTTCCGAGTATTTTAGCTGTCAGGGCTGCTGGGGGAGGGATTGTTCCTGCCGAGGCTTCACCAGGCTAACCAGGCAGCGGCGCGGAACAGAGCTGAAGCCTCCCCGGGTGGATGTGGTTTGTGTAGAAACAAGACTGTAATCAAGTGCGAGGACAGGATCTAATTACCCATCTCGCCTCTGTCTCTCAGAGATCACATCAGTGCTCCTGAATTACAGGCTGCATGGTGACCCAGCTCTGTCAGGGGCCGTGCTCGGCTCTGACAGCACCTGGGTTACACACGCACACACACACACACACACACACACACACACACACACACACACACACACACACACACACACACACACACACACACACACGTACCTACGCTCCAGCACACATACAGCACACAACTGCATCAAACCACAGTGAAGTCGCTTGTATCAGCAGAAATGGAGTAGAAAGCGTGTGCAGGCTGGACTGGGAGGGACTGGAGGGCAAACGGGCCTGAGATCAGATTATTCCCTGTAAATCTCATAACATATCTCTAATATTTCTGTAATATTGAAAATGGTCATCTGTGTATTAAGATTATTACTGTCAAAGCATTTGTACATTTCCTTATAAATGCAGAAGCTTTATTTATTTTGCTTTATTGCCATCAAATAATAATTTTGAGGAAAATGATCTCCTTTACATGAAACGTTACATCATCTAGAAATGTTTGTGCAGATGTGTTTTGTTAACATTATCCTGACAGCTGTTCTAACCTCACAACACACACACGTAGACACACACACGTAGACACACACACGGACACACCCCCCTTTCCTTGCTGAGATTGATTTACCTTTGTGTCCCAGGCCGGTCGTTATCACGGCCCTCTCAGACAGGCCCGCTATGATAGCTCAGGGAAAGTGGGATAGAGGTGGCAGCAGGCGCATGATGGAGAAGAGCTCCTTATCACCGATGGAGAGATCCATCATTCTTACTCTGAGAGAAAGAGGGAGAGAGAGAGAGAGAGAAATAGGGTTCATCGTCTTAATGTTTCCCTACCAGAGGAGGAGAAGTTCACAATAAGGTTCTACCTCTTATAAATGTTTACTTCCTTACATGTGTGACCACTTACTTACCAATGGTGTGTGTGTGTGTGTGTGTGTGTGTGTGTGTGTGTGTGTGTGTGTGTGTGTGTGTGTGTGTGTGTGTGTGTGTGTGTGTGTGTGTGTGTGTGTGTGTGTGTGTGTGTGTGTGTGTGTGTGTGTGTGTGTGTTCACCACATGAGCATTAGAACAGGCACATGACAGGCAGGTGATGGATGATTGATGTATGTAAAGTGTAGATTCTACAGCAGGTTTGCTCATTTGTGTCATGATTCTGGTCACATGTCTCTCCTCAGCCTATCAGGATCTTACCTCTGTTCTCAGCTCCTTCTCTTGCCATTGCATGCTGATGAATCTGCGTTCTACCTGGACTTGTCTCTACTTCCTTTTAAGACAGATTTGGAATGTTTTCCCCATTAAACAACTTTCAAAGTGTAATCATAGAAAGGTTGACAGCTGTTGTATTCTTTCAGTGTGTAGAGAGCGATACTGTAGCCAAAGCCCGTCTGCTCTGCTCTGCTCTGCTCTGCTCTGCTCTGCTCTGCTCTGCTCCTGGTGACTTGCATATTAACTCAAAGTAAATGTTGACCAGTTATCTCAAGCACAATTCCAACAGAAGCTGCAGAGTGTCCTGGACAGCCTCTAGTGAGCGTGACACACATGACTGACACTTCCCTGTGGTGATTGGTGGTATTTCTGGGGCTTGTAGCATTTGGCCAAATCAGATCCCAACAGTAGGAGGAGCCAGAGAATCAGGGTTTTAAGACGCTTGTAAAAATTTAATGAGGATTTCAAGCAAAATTCTATCACCGACTGTAGATTAAATACAGAAATCATACATGTAATATAAATATGTGACTGTATAACGCATGATTTCCATACGCACTTGAATATGAAAGGTAAAGTTAGAGATATAAGATACGCAGGGCTAAATTAAACCCCAGTGAGCGGACTGCTGTGGCTGATGAGCCCCGATGGGAAGCGGTAGATGAGGAAGGCTCCTTATCTGTGTGGAGCCTCTGCACGGTAAGAGCCGCCTTCATGATTTCCATCTCTGGTGTCAGCTCCACGCCGCCTGTGAGGGTTAGACAGATTTAAAGCCGTCCCTATTTCATTTCTACATCAAAACGGTGTTGAGGTTTTATGATTGCCTAAGAAAACCCATAAGCGGCATGTCTGAGGTGTTTATGCATCACGCACAAACACACAACAACAGACCTGCCAAGACTCCAATATGACCATCATCATCATCATCCTGCTATAGTAATATCACATTTTAAGTATGCCTGACTATTAAGATAGTGTGTATTCCATCTAACCTGTCACTCTGCAGTGCTTTGCCTGGCCTGAAAAACAGCGTTCAGATAATGCTTTTTAAGAGCCGGAGCGTTGGATGACAAGCGCAATCTATCTCCCAGAAACGACTGTGATGTGGGCGCCGGTGGAGCCTCTGACTATGAGGCTGCGGAAACACAAGCGTCCTCCTTCATTCAGTCTAATGAGCGTTTAAGCTTTACGCTGTGACCCCTCACACCTGCTGATGTCATCCTGCTGAGGATCATCGCAGTTATTGACGTTTAAAATGAAAGAACAATCAATCCCGACTCTTATTTGACAATGATTCTGGCGTTGGATTGAAGGGAAATGTCAAAGTGCTTTAAGAAAGTGCTTGAATACATTCTGGCAATGTGTAAGAACGTTACATCTGAGTTGCAGCCTCTCATCGCAGCAACAACATGTAGGTATTAAGCATTGAACCTCTTCCAATCTCCCAATCCCCCAGAGTGCAGGTGTTGTTTGTTTAACGTTCTGTTAGTTTTTGCACTGTTGATTCACTTCCACCTACGGTACCACCAGTAATGCTGGCGCTGGCTGGGCCCGATGCTGTGAAAGCCCACTATAGTGACACATTTACAGAGAGTGAAGAGGCAGGTGCCTTCTGTCGCTGATGGTTAAATGATTTCTCATCTGCAGCTTTTCCTCAGCAGCCACTGTGATGTCTTCAGGAGGAAGATACTCCGGCTTATTTGCCTGACAGCCGCGGTAACTTTCAGCAGCATGCAAATGTCTCTGTTAAGCAGCTGACGTCTCCTGAAGTAACAGACGGATTTCAGGGGAGATTTGTAGGTGGGAATTTGTGGAGAAGTTGTTTACATTTTCAGACTGATCCGGTTCAGGAAACAGGCAGGGTTTTTTTTTCTCTCCCCTCTTTCCATGGCAACTCAAATGCCAATCTTCATGAAAAACATTCAGGCGCGTCACATCTCATACTTCACATCTCAGCTCCCCCCCCCCCGTGTGTGTGTGTGTGTGTGTGTGTGTGTGTGTGTGTGTGTGTGTGTGTGTGTGTGTGTGTGTGTGTGTGTGTGTGTGTGTGTGTGTGTGTGTGTGTGTGTGTGTGTGTGTGTGTGTGTGTGTGTGTGTGTGTGTGTGTGTGTGTTCCTTCCCTAGACTAGAGTTTCAATCTCTGATGCCTAAGCTGCTACATCCTTACTTACTGTACGTCTTTGCCAAATGAAGAGGGGGGGCATCTTTAGTAATGAACATAAACACTCCTCCTTACATACCTCCGCCAAGGCCCAACAGTCCTCCAGTTACTAAAAAAGAACTAAATATTGTATTGTATTGTAATAGCGCCACCATCAGGTCAGTAGATGTTTATTATTTAGCAGTAGACCAGTAGGGGGTGCTCACGTCCCCCCATGTTTGCTTCCAGTATACTGATGCTTGTCATGATTGTAATATAGTAATAATTCAGACTTGCCTGTTATCCAGCTCTTCTTCTTCCAGTCTGCGCTGCCCAGCTGTTAGTGAGCCTACAAACACTCCTGTGCGCTGAGATTTGGAGCGAAATGTGAAAGACCCAACGCCCAAGGGTGATTTGCTTAACTTTGAAAGGTTCTTTGGTTTGTGTTAGATTTCGCTGGGAGCTACCCAGCCGTGGATCATGCAGCCTCGTTCTCCCATGAGTGTAGCAGCCAACAGAGCCTGGGCGATGCGCGTGGGAAGAGAGGGGAGAGAGGGGAGAGAGGGGAGAGAGGGGAAGGAGAACCTCACCAGGGACCAAACGACGCTCCTCATTTAGCTGGCACCAGTAGGGCGTCCATTTAACAACACAGAAACAAGAAAAAAGCTATTTATAATGTGTTTCTTTCATTCTTCGCTCCTCTCCTAAGTCTTTCTCTCTCCCTCCGCCCGTGTTCGCCTCTCTTGGGAGCGTCGTGTACTTCTGGAGCCAGCAGAGAATGAGTTGGACGCACATGTACATGAATCATATTAGAGCCTTTAATCCTCCAAAGTGAGGTTCTCCAGAGAGTGAGGTGGCAGATGAGGAAGCTCAAAGTAAAGAGGGAGAAAACAGATGAAGAAAAGCTCCACGCTGAACCGCGCGGAGGACGAGATAAGTCTGCAGAGTGAAATCTGAAGGGTTTTTAGGAGGCGGAGGAGGCGTCGGCCTATGAGCTGTCGGTCTGCACAGCGGGAAGTTGCTCGCTCTCGTCGGGGTTATAGGTAAAGGGAACATAGATGGGGCCGATTCCTCCTTCCTCATCCGTCTCTCCTAATCCAGCCTAATCACTTAACCAAAGAGCGGCGGCGCAGATCACCCAGGTCTGTGGGAGATCAAAGTCGCTTCAGCAAAAATAACAGAAAGCTGATGTAACAAGAAGAGGTAGATTAGCAATAAAGACTTGACAGATAGAGGAGGGGAAATCTTCACCGTGCAGCCCGGCGCTGCTGGATCGCTGCTAATGGCGGCTATACCTGCGTAAGCACCCATCAAAGGAGGCAGCATTTCACCAAATGAAAATAGAGGTTATTTCATTTATGTAACACTCTGAAATGCAATCTGGGTTGAAAGGGTTTGCACTTACCTCAGGAAAAAGCTCTGTAGATTTGCCATTTTCCTCACTCAGTTCAAGATAAATGCCTACTCGGGGATTTAGCACAAGGCTCCTGTCCGCACAAAGGCCACGCCTCCTCCGGCCATTACTCAAACCCCATGCACACACACACTAATGGGCTTTTAAATGTAAATTGCTCACTTCCTGGACCAAAGCTTTTCACCCACGTAATGAAATCGCCGTCATAACCGCGGAAATAATAATGCACCACCCGGGGGACATAGATGGGAGTTTATCAGGAGCAGATCGGTCAATCAGTGACCACAGCAGATCTATTGTGATCATTTCCATCCAATTAAACTCAGTGAATAGCAAACAAAACCCGAGGAATGACGTTCAGAACCCTTCTACCTTCACACAAGCGGGACATGAAAGGACGTGTATTCAGCCGTGTGCGCTTCATCGTAGCAAGGTTGTGTTGTCTTCCCTTTGACTTGCGCCTGGACAGCCTGAGGTGTTGGCGGCAGCGGTGATAGCGAAGGGCGTTGTGATAACGCCGCTGATTAGACTCTGATCACTATCTACAGTAAAGCTTATGATGGTCAAAATCAATGTGAAGATAGAGGAGCAGCCCTAACGTAAACACCTGGGCCCAGTATGATGAAGTATAAACAAGTCTTTGTAGATATAAAGAGCTGCTAAAGGTGCAGCCAGATAATACTTCTCTCCCTTCAAGCATCTCATCATATTGTTTTGTAAGCTGATAAAAACACACAACCTCTCCATCAGTGTCCTCCCTATTTGCCGGCTTCAAAAACAGGCCCGGGGTGTGTGGATAGGAACAATTTGGTCCACATCCTTCCACACTTTGAAGAGAGGAGACTTTTGACACGGCATCAAAGACATCCCCGGAAAAAGAACGGAGAAGGGGAAAAATGCGGGGCGGTGAGAAATTGCTGCGTAATAGCCGACATGAAACAAGGGGGCGAAGACGCGGCGTCGCCATCATCCCCGTGGCCAAGAGACCCGTGGGGATCCGAATGGTCTAATCATGATATTATGTGGATGATGAAGCTGCTTTGTTGGCTCCTCAGAAGTCGTTAGAGAGTCGCAGCAAACTTCAGATGTCCTTAAACAACCTTGCTAGTTACGACTTTGATCTCCTCTTCGTTGTGAGCAGGTGTAGCAGACGGACGGATGGATGTTCAGAACTCGCATCCGGTATTCACGTTGTCATTCGGCCTTTATGGAGCAAGTACATTAGAAATAAGATCATTTTGAAAGTTGTAGAGGTTGATTTAGCTCTCATCCCTTCATATTTATAACTTGGGTTCCACTTCTCCTCTTCTGTACAGTCGGAACAAGACAGGATGAGATGAATCTGTAGGCCAAACTATATACGCCAACCCTGCTATTCCTCTGTGATCAACCGTCACATTAAAATGACTGAGACAAGCTCGCTGAGAGAAGGGTCACCAAAGTTAAAAGCCTAAAGAATGAAATTTCCACTCTGTAATCTGTAACGTTTCAGGGCGGCTCAATCTATCCAGTTTTCCCCCCAATTTCCCTGTGTAAGCCTGACAGCAGAGGCTAAAGGGCTAAGAGATTTGGAGCACGCTGACGCCGTACATTCTGTCCCTAAGATCCTCAGTGGGAGGGAGGAAATGGGAACAAACCAGGTCACCATTGTCCAAGGGGAGGTTTGTGTTCTTATACCGACAACTCAAACTCCTCTGTGTAAGGTGGTGATGTATAGGACTGTATAGGGGCAACACGGCTTTAAAGTCCCCATACATACTGACTCTAACTTGAAGCTGTATGCTAGTAAGCCATGAATTAGTGTCTCTGACCTTTACTTTGACGATGTAACTCCCTGCTGCAGTGTATTAGACTCTAAAACGAGGGGGAGATGACCACAAAAGTATGATATCAACTTTCAAATCTTGTCTACTGGTAACTTTAGAAAGAACAACTCCTTAAAATAGTTTTATTTTAGTTGCTGCAGCATTGTTCAGCTCTTCTCCACGAGGCCTGGGTCATGATCCAGCTCTAATGTAGCCAGCACATGGTCAGCGCTCGGTAATCCGCCGAGATTTACTAACGCGCCGGGTTCTGGGAGACAGTTGCGTTCGTCGGAGTCATCCTCAGCTGCTCCTCCTCCTCCTCCACCTCCTCTTCCCACACACTGGGTCTGGATCCCAGCGGACAGAGAGGCAGGGTTCAGTCAGAGCTACCTGGTTAGGAGGGAACAGAGGAGAGGCTCATTAAAAGTGATCCTCTTGTCCAAAGAAGCCTGATCAGTTTCAGCCCTACTATCCACGTGAGTTCCCTTTGATGAGGCAGGTTTAATCTGTCACACAGCCTGGTTCACCTGGGGTCACCTGGGGTCGCCCTGCTAATGAGGGAAGTCTCTAAATGGAAGTGAGTCCAACAGCAACACAACACAACTTACTCTAAGTGGATTTAGACTTGTTGTGATGAAGGAAGCTGAGCGCTGCCAAAGAAAACATAATAAAGATTCCAACTTTAAGGTCCTTTTAATACATTTTTAGGAGCTGATCTCATCCCCATGTACATGTTGACCTGAAACATTAGAGACTTTATGAGGAATTTTACAAAAAAGGTAGTAACATTGTCTTTATTTAGAGGTTTATTCTGATACCTTTGCTTTATTGGGTGCAGCTCATTCTTCTTTATACTGCACACACACTGTTGAATGCTTATTCACTATGTTATTGCTTATTTATATTATATTTGTGTATTCTATTTTTAAATGAAAGCTTCATATCAGTATGTGGAATATTTCTTCTCTTTCTTTTATCCTTTATTTTTAGGACGGTAAAGTCAGAACCTTATTGCTTTCCTCTGCTCACATGCGTCTCTGAATCGCGTCACATCTCCTAAAATTATAACAGATTTCTATTATTTCCGCGGCTGCTGTCTGCACACAGAAGAATCCACAAGCAGTCGTTCCTCTGCTGGTTCAGTGAGACGCCTTCAGGGTCTCTCTTTGTCTCTCACGTCTCCCTGAAGAGCCGAGACAGACGCAGCCCTCTATTCTGAGTCTTACCTGTGCTGTTTGTACAAAGAGCTGCTGTAACACAAGTCACATCCCCCCCCCAGGGGCATGCTGGGTAAAACGGGGGGGGGGGGGGAAGCAGAGAGGTGGCGTGGGATTAAAGCACGGTGTAATGATGTGAGGTAAGGAGCAGGTCTTTAAGTACAGCCGAGTGTGTATGAGGTGAAAACACGTTGAACTCTGTGAATGAATCCACAGTTTGATAGAGAACACGTGTGTGTGTGTGTGCGTGTGCATGTAGACTTCTATATTAGATCACAGAAAGGCTCCAGGATAACAAGGCGACATCACACAGGCACCAAAACAACCCACTGCCGGTCCCAGGCATAAGAAATGAGGGGCGAGGCTGATGAGAGGAGAATCTTCCTCCTCACCGTGTTTCACAGGGAACAGATGCTCAAGGGAACATCTTTAGCTGGCGAGGGAGAACGGCGTCTCGGAGGTTAGGGGAGCGCTGAGTAATAGGTGCTAAAATGTGACAGAGGGAGGAGATGTTTCCCTCGCTAAAGTGTGCCGTTAATTACCCGCCCGTCTGATTAACTGTTGCAGCACCGCTTCAAAACCTTCGTCCTCGCATATAAACATCTAACAAGCACAACACCGGCTTCCGCGGCTTTGCACTTTGATTAAAGCTAAGTGAGCGCTCGCTGTAATCCGTGAATCCTTTTCTTAGTCTCAGTGGATTTAGGTGAGACTGATTTCCTCTCAGCTGTGAGCTTTAACTCCATGTTTATTCAATCATTCTTCACGTGCTTTGCAGCCGGGGCGTTTTGTTCTCAGCGTCTGAGAATCTGTCACATTACGCCCAAAGTTAAATCAAGCTGTCAGAAGTTCTCCAAGCCAGGATTGTGCTCCAGTTGTCGTTGTCGTGTGTGGAAACGCTGAAACCTCCGCCGTGTTGTTTTGTTCCTGGCGGCGCCTGATCCTTGTTGACTCACTCTCCAGAATCCACATCACCATGGCGATACATTAACACCAATCCCCACTCAAAAGTGTATCAGTGGTGTTTTTTTAAAAAGATTTATTTATATTCCATCTCCTTCTCCCTGCAGAAACATCTTGTTAATTACTTCATAGCGTTTCCATGACAGGAGGCTAAGCTAAGCGTGCCTGTGGACGGCTCAGAGACGCCCAAGCAGAGCCGGTTATTGGCGCCGAAGTGTGATTTATGAAGCCTCATTGGGAGGAGTAAATCCTGCTCGAGTGTGTGTGTGTGTGTGTGCTTCTTCCCTCCACGGGGGAGAGCTGAGGGGACAGTTGATTGAAGTCTTTAAATGTTTGGAGGGAATAAATAAGCTTGACTCCTTGACATTATTCTAAACTCCAACCATTTAGCTGTGCGCTGAGAGGGCCTTGATTAATTGGAGTGTGTGTGGCTAACAAACGAGGGATTCATCTCCCCGCAGGTTTAACAGCGTGAGCGGCCACCGTACCCGCTGTCTCGTCTCTCCCCCAGACCCAAACCCTGTGGCGTCTCACTGCGCTCCCTCAAGGAAACAGGTCAGCGGTGAGAGATTCACACCAGTGGAGACGTCACATGGGAGGAACAGGAGTAGATTTGTTTATTATAGAGCCGATCCCTTATGGCGTCTCTGCACACACTCAATAATAACACAATATAAATAGAATGGACCCGCCGGGGGCTCGCTGCGGTAGATTTAGCTGCTTCAGTTCCTGTTTCTACCTGAGTTTAGTCTAAGTTTTCATTCTAGCTTCTTAGTTAGTGGTGCCAACATGTAGACACACCTACGGCCAATCTAGAGTCCAGTCCTGTTGGAAACCCTGGCCCGTGTTGCCGTGGTGGTAGTGTAGCGATCTGAGTGCATTAGTTACCTCCTGATGTGGAGAAGTGAACGTGGTGTCACTTTGTGTACTTTGGCATGTAAAGTAATCGTAAATATCTGCGGGGGGTTGCAGATGGACCTCTGCCAGGCCGGCCTCAGCAGTGTCACTCGGGGCCATTTCTCTTGGCAAAATTATGGAATTACATTGAGCTGAGGACAGTTCTTCAAGATTGGATAAGCGATGAATAATTTAAGACGCCCGTGATTAATCCGGTGGCAAAGAGCCCCGTTGAAATATGGTGTCTCTGAAGGTAACTTTAGCCCTCAAGAAAGACGGATGTGGAAGTTTGTCATGCGGTTTTCTAAGGGAAATTTCATCTCAGCTAAGGCATAAATCTTCCTGCCAGGGGAGAGGTACAAAAAGTTCATCCATCTGTCCCCCCCCCCCCTCCCAGGAAAACCAACACGTAAACTAAACGCCAGGCGCTTCTTTAAGTGCGCGCCGGTCCGCCATCTAATCCTGTTGTTGATGCTGAATTTGAAGCTACTTTGAGGAAGAGTTTACAGGCTGTGATGGGAGTTAAAGACTCTCATGCTGTCACTTATACATATAGCTTACTGAGAGACTTCCAGAACATTCTGAAGAGTTGCTGGATTACAGCATTAAATGGTCTGCTCTCTCTCTCTGTGTGTGTGTGTGTGTGTGTGTGTGTGTGTGTGTGTGTGTGTGTGTGTGTGTGTGTGTGTGTGTGTGTGTGTGTGTGTGTGTGTGTGTGTGTGTGTGTGTGTGTGTGTGTGTGTGTGTGTGTGTGTGTGTGTGTGTGTGTGTGTTCATGGATATGTATGGCACAGTGGAGGGCGAAAAAGAAGTCAAAGTGCAAGCTGCCGTCCTTTCCCTGATAAATCTAGACGGCACTCAGAGCGGCGACATATTGCTTTACACGGTGAAAAACAGGAGCCGAATCAATTTCACTATTAGCTGCCTCGGTGTTTTAATTAAAAAACAACAGTTGCCTTTGAAGAAATCAATCCGGAGTAAAGAGAGAATTCCCCCGTCCCTTTAGGATCCCTCAGCTCCGTCAAGTCAAAGACATGCAGGATGCTTTCAGGGCTTTTGTCTCTCACACACAGATTACAGCATCAAGTAGGTTTTAAAATAGTCTTAGTGTATTTTGATCATATCTGTGTTGTGGAGTTATGCAGTGAAAGTCGTTCACCTCCCTCTGTAAACTGAATTTCACACCTTTATGATAATTTGACACCTTCCACTTTGAGTCTGAATCACCTCCAGTTTGCTATTTGCACATTATTGCCTCTGACTGAGCTTTTCTTCTCCATTTTTTACACTTTTTCCACCTAACAGATGAACATGTTACTTAATTTTGACAGGGATCTGGTCCGGGCCGCTCACCTTGATGTGTGGTTTAGCGAGCGATAAGCCCAAACTTCAAACGCTGTCAGGGTTTTGACGCTGTGATAAACCCCGTCTGATGAAAGGAGGAGAACTTCACAGAAAAGAAGGTGGCGAGCTTAACTTGGGGATTTAGCCGCTCTGTCTCTCTCTTCCCACATTTCGTCAAACACTGCATAACGACACTCGTCTCTGATCCCCGGGGAATGTTAACACACGCTGGAAAAAGACATGCTTACATCAGATTTGGAGTATTTTGCTGCTCTACAATCTGATGGATGATTATTGCACATTCTGCATTTTCCGGTTTCCTTTTAATTCCTAAGATCAAAACGTTGTTGTGTCCGTCTGTAGCTGCTCTGTGCTCTGAGCTTATCCGTGCTCTCTCTGCACCGGCGACATGTACAATGTTTACTACCACCATCTACTGTTCACTTACAGGAGTTGGCTTTTCAGAGCAGAAGAGGGTTTGCATGTGTTTCTCCTTCACAGACAAAAATGGGATGGGGAAAAAGAAAATCCTTTATTTAAATAGCGTCGTAGAATTATGATTCATGATACTGAAGATTCTAAATCGATAGTAGAGGTTTGGGAAAGTGATTCATATGAAGTGAGGTGTTGAATCAGTGGAGTGAAGCAGTGGGAGGTTAAATGAGTGTTATATGATTGTGACTCATCTGGGCTCTATTTTCAGCTTCATTAAGGTTTCCTGGCACAAAATGAATGAAAGTTACTGACATCCAAACACCCAAACATACAAGTGCAGCGGCTCCTCTTACGTCAGGGCATCGGTCTCATTCGAAAAGCTCCTACAACACTGCAAACATGGAGCCCTGAGTTTATTCAGACGCGCTATTTTAGCTGTGACTTTATTTACACTTTGACTCTACCACCTGAATTAGTTTCTCACATTTTAATCTGTTTTTAGAGGGTTAATACATGTTTATTGCTTCTATAGTGTGTATTATTGCCTGTGATGTGTGTGTTTTCTTTGGGAATCCTGCGTTCGTCTTTATCTTGCCTTACTTTGGGTATTTTGAAAAGTTCAGTACAAATAAAAAGTATTATTATAATTATAGAGTTCTATAAATGAAATTAATTACATTTATTTGACAGAAATGTGACTTTATGTCATAACTGCATTAATTTCACAGCCCGTACAAATTCAGTTCAAATGTAATATAGAAGTAAAGTCTTATAGAAACATATTTCAGGTTAAATGAATGTTCCACTTTAGCCCAAAGCAGCGATGACGGAGAGGAAACAATCAGCATCGCTTTCTAGATTCTTCCGAGCGAGTCACGGCCGTTCACCGGATCTCCTGGTCCTGGCCTTTGGTCCCCTGGGAGCCCTTTAACTCCGGCCTCATCAGAGTCCCACAGAGACCCTTTATGTCAGTCACCCAGACACCGACCTCTGATTGGATCAAAGATTGATTACACCTCATTCATAGCACGCCATCGCTGGAGGAAAGAATGCATGCACCAGCGGTCAATGCGGCGTTGTAATCAGTACCGATGCAGCAGTGACAGACGCTGGGCTGCAAAATCACTGGGCTGATTTCAGCACAGACACGCACCGTGTTGTAACTTTAGTCCAAATCAAAATCTGCCATGTCCTCAGTGCATACAAACTTAATTGCTAAGCGAGGATTGCCTGGTAAACGCTCTGAGTGATTTCCAGTCAGTCTTTGATTCATTACCGGCCAATTCACTGAGAAATACCACAACCCCTCTAAATCCTCATTCATCTTGATTCTCATTATATTTGATGTGCAAACCTACAAGCTTGACACTTATTTGGTCAACAACTCAATAATATAATTAGTCTACTTAGTCTTATTTCCATTAACATGCTTAATGTCCTCAATGGAAAGATTACGTCTTCGTGCAACTCGTTAACTATTAAACTGAGAGAAAGATTTAGGAGAAAGACTTCTTCATGATGAACTCCCCGCAGCCATCTGTCGGTGTCATGAATGCGTGGCGCAGGCAGAAGTTCTGGATGACCTCTCGCCATCCACCGGCAACATACGACGAAGAAAAGCCTCGACCATCAGCTTCCTCATAATCATCAAAACCTCATCTGTAACATTTTACAAATCCCACGCCGGTTCAGATCCCAAAGCCCAGAACACCATATGCTGCCATCTGCGGGGGAAACCACAGCCGTGTTGACAAAGACAGAGAAATTAATTAAAACCCGTATGCCTGTTGCTTTGATTTTAATACCTGCAAATATCACAGGGAACAATAAACGCAGCCTATCTGAGCCACTTCATCCCGCGAGGCATTAGCGATGCTTCTCGAGCAGCGATCCACAAGTGCTGTGACTCACCGTATCCAAGCCACCAATTATTTCTGCATTGGGAAGATTAACAAACCCAACTCCTTGCCAAGCGGCGGAATTTAAAAGCGACGTGAGCAAAAGCGACATTGTTACTTTCTGCTCTTTCTAACACTCGTACAACTGTGACCGTAATACTTCAGACGCCTGAGAGACTTAACGTAATTCTGAATGCTGGCTTTAAAAGTGCTAATGGGCAGGATATTAGTGTGTGTGTGTGTGTGTGTGTGTGTGTGTGTGTGTGTGTTTGTAGGCAAGGCAGGGCCAGTTTGACTTTATGTGGTGGTATATTGTGTGTGTGTGTGTGTGTGTGTGGAGCAGGCAGGATGAGATGCTGTCGTACCAAGCGAAGGCAAGGATTACTGTCGGGGTGGAAAAGAGGCAATTAATCTCCGTCTTCAAAATGGGATACAGACGAGCTTCCAGACGTTTCCGACAAAATGATGAGCGTCTGTTTACCGATTTTACTATTGGGCCGTGCGTGTGTGTTTGTGTGTGTGTGTGTGCGTGTGGCATTGAACCCTGTGGCTGACCAGGCTAGGGCTTTACCGTCCTGTTATATTTTGGAATCAGACATGCGTGAGAGGACTCGTGTGTTTGTTTGATTTACTTTCGCTCATTTTCAATTACAGCCAGGTCCCTTGTGTGGGGCGGCCGGATCACGGGCGCCGCTATCAGTTTGAACAGGATGTTTGATCAGAACTAAGCTCTGCTGGTTGGCTGACATTTGTGTGTGTGTGTGTGTGTGTGTGTGTGTGTGTGTGTGTGTGTGTGTGTGTGTGTTTTTTTTAAACTCACGTCCTTGTCCTCCTCTCTGTTGTGAGGTCAAAGCCACAATAGTGCCGCTTAACAAATATATTATCGGGGAGGATGTGGCTTTAGAATCGTTTACACAGAGAGAGAGAGAGACAGAGAGAGAGAGAGAGAGAGACAGAGAGAGAGAGACAGAGAGAGAAAGAAGTCATATGATTGTAACATGAAGGCTTAAGTGTGTAACATAGAGAACATACGACACCATTTCTGTTTCTGCACCAACTATGACAAAAACACAGACTGAGCCTGATACACGGATGGAATCCATTTGATTCTATGATTTGCTGAATAAACACGACTCATTGCTTAATCTGCTTAAATTCATGTCGGGCTGAGGAGCTGCATGCAGAGGTGGCTTAGTCTGATTACGGCCTGTTTACATCCTCTCCTAAAGGTCTATTACTGGAATTACACCAACGAGCCATCGATCCCTTCAGATGTTGGTCCTATTATGATGTTTGTGTGATGCTAGCATGGCTCAGGACGTTTATTTGCCACTTAAAAGCAAGCAGATGGGCTTTGATGTCATCAGCAGAAGTCTGACTTCAACGTGAAAAGGCCAATAATGGGCTCCTGTCTTCCTCTGCTTCTTCCTGGGAATGATTTCCCTGCGCTCTCTGTCTCTGTGTTCATCTATAAGCAGGGATTGTTTGAGTGCTACATGTTTCTACAGCCTCCCACAGTGTTTGTTCTTTGCCGTGTTTATTCTTTGCTCTTTAAGTTGTCAGGAGGATCAAGGGAACAAAAACTAGCAGAAGTAGCTGTACATCATTTCACCTGCAGCTACAGAATTCAGCCTGATCAGACCTGGCACAAGGAGCGTCTTTACCTCCAGGAGCTCTACAGCAGCTTTCTCCATCTGTCTAAGCAGATTCACATCTCCAACCACCTGGAAGCACAAAACACAAAACACAAGAAGTGCAACAGCAACATGAAAATATGAAGTCTGAGCTCAGGTTGAGTTTATTGTCTTTTGTTGTATCATTAAGGTTAAAGCCTAAACTAGACATGCCTCATGCAGTCAGACGCATCATATTTACCTAATTGGACAAGGTGTCTGAATCCGCCGCAGCCAAGAATTGCTATTTTGAGAAATCTCTCCTTTAAACACTGATCAAATTTACTTTTATTCTATTCATTTTCTCCTTCCATTTCTCCTTCCCTGTCTTGGGCAGATAAGCCGTCCTCACCGGAGAACACAATGGAGCTATTGTAGCAAACCGCCGAGCTGATAATGTTACGTGACATCAGGGGCAATGATGTTAGTTCCTATTCAGGGAGACATTTTGATTGGAATGTAGACTCACAAAGAGCGCCATAATATTCAATGGTTTAAAAGAAATTAAGGAATATAATATTAAAACACAATCCCCCATTGATATGCTGAGTCTGGGGGCTGTGAGGATTTTATTAGACGGCGTGGCGGTGAACCTTCCTGGTGTTGGAGGCAAAAGTGAGGAGCAACGCTAATTAACAGAGTAGAGTAACAATCATCAGACGCTCTTCATCAATCTACACAGCAGAAACGTGATGTATCCCAATGTCATTCAACTCAAGACTTGATTGTTTCCCCTCCTCTTATATTTTATAATATTCATTTTCCCCAGGAAGCTGACCCACGGGAGACGGGGCCACGGTATTTCAAAGCCGTCAGCGTAACTTCTTTATCTTCTCCCTCCAAATGTTGGGGGTCAGCACAGACTGACGCTCGGCAGACAATTCTCCCAAAGACCCTACGTGATTAATGGGTGTCAGTAAGGAGAGGTGGGGTGAGGAGAGGTGGTGTGGGGAACTTTCCTTTAAGAAAGAGTCAACCAACGCAGGGAGAAAGGGTGAACTGGTGGCACTTCATCAATGGCAGCCGGAGTGTAGCCCCCCCTGGCTGTTCCCCGGCTAGAGGAGCAAACGCTCAATGTCACTTTCAAAAGTTAAAACATGGCCGGGGAATGTGACCTTGGAGTGAAGCGTGGGCCAAAGTGTGGGCAACTGGCAATTAGTGCACTTTGTGTTCGCGCACGCTCACGTTTCTGAGGTTCACTGCAGCATCTGTCCTCCATCCCAGAATACGCTCCTGACTTTGCTCGCTGAAAATTCATTTCCCGGTCTCACTCCAATTTAGGGGCGCTTGTTTTCTGATCTCAGTTATCTCCGTTTCCTGTCACCTCTTCCTGCCTCGTCCTGCCCAGCGTGCTCATGTGGAACTACGAGCCTCTGAACAGCTTCATCATTGTGTTTTTTGACTTGTTGTTGTGTTTTTGTCTCTGGTTGTTTGTACGTTGGAGCATTCAGGAGATCTTTAGCCTGGACTAACTGGATCTATAGGCCTGTGACTGGACCCCTGCTCCTCCACACAGCATGAAACACAGCAGAAAGCCTCTAAAGGTTCCTCTAGAAGAAGGTATAAGCTTCATTTAATGCAAATATGTTCACAATTAATATAGCTCAGATATATTCAGACATATCAGGTGAATATCCGATTCAATGTGTGTGTGTGTGATGTAAACGCGGCCCAGGCGACAGCTGAAGCCCGGTGTGTAGTCCGCCTCTACATGTGGAGAGAATAATTACCTCTGAAACACTGAAGCCAGATTGTTTGATGCAGTGGAACACATTGTCTCACGTGTCACTTCCTGTAGTCGTGTTGACACCATTTGAAACGTGTTTTGATTGTTCACATTCTAGCTGTCACTCACCCGTCCAGTGCATCTTTTCCCTGCCCTTACTTTTTGTTCATATAGAGGCGATGTAATCAGAATTTACACTTCCTGTTGGCCATTCTTCACACGGTGGTTGTGGGTTCATCTACGCCTCCGTCCGTCCCACGCGCTTTTCTATCTCTTAACTGCAGTCCAGTCGCTTAGATTAAAGTGAAAATGTGTGTGTATCGCGTTCACACGTTCCCACATTACAGTTGACTTGCATCCACCCGTGAGCTCATTGCTCGCACAGCTCACACAGCTCACACGCCACATACAGGACGTGAGCGCACTCGGCTTCCCGCGCACGGAGCCGTAGCGGCAAAGTGCTGCTGTGGATTAGAGTCAGAGAAGCAAACGGGCTGTGGAGATGAAGGTACATGTGAATCTCCCAGTCACACTCCTTGTGAGGAGGCTGAAAACCAGATAAGGCCACATCCACCTAATCCTTCCCCACTCCACTCCACCCCACCCCCAACAAAAAAAGAGAAAAGCTTAAAGTCAATACCCACCCAAAGACGGGCGGGAGGCCTCCGAGGCTTCCGTCTCCACAATGTTAACCTGGCTGCAGAGGTTGATAAGCAGGTTAGCTGGCTCTCACCAAATTCTACTTATTCCCATTAAGCAGAGGGAACTTGATGTGTACCGGAGTAAACTTGTGGGATTTGAAAGCTTTAGGAAAGGATGGAAGGAACGGTAACTGGTCATTTAGAGATTTGCTGTATTTAAAAGGTTTTTCTGTCCGTGTGTGCTGTGAGGTAAAAATAACCTGAGAGCAGGAGAAGTGACGTCTCGCAGACAAGAACAACCGAACCATTCACATGGTGGAAACATAATAATAAGACTTAACAGATGCCACCGTAAAAGAGTTAATATCTATAATTCCTGGATTGTAAATAGAATAAGAACGAGCCTCTGACTTGTGGAGAGTCGGGACGGCTTTCTGTACCTTAGCAACGTCTCAGAGGTGAAACTGTGTGAACGTGAGCTCTTTCTTTCTAACGGGAGGTGAGAAAATAACTCAATTGCAATTACTTTAACACTGAGAGGAAAAGATACTGGATTGTATTTTAATGACTGCGGTGTGAAAAACAGAGAGAAACAAGCTCACAGGCTGCTCCCCTGACATTTCTCTTACCTTTCTTAAATGATTGCAGCTCTCTGAGAGGCACACACACACACACACACACACACACACACACACACACACGCACAGGATTTCTTAATTCTTAATTTCCAGGCAGCAAAATTTCATCAAAATGTGTGGGGGGGAAAAATCCAAATCAAAAAGTGCAGAACCTGAGTGTGTGAGCGGCGTGCTGATTGACCCGCTTATCTTAGATTGCAGGTGTCTGATTTGATGATGATAACAGAGGAGTTGTTAGCAGGTGTTTGCTGTAATCTCAATTTTAAATCTTAAAGCTTTAATCCATAGATGTGACACCAAACTAATGCCAAAGCGCTCGGCGGTGCAACCTCAGATGAGTAAACACGGAAACGGAGGCTACCTGTACACCTCCAGGTCCCGCTGACCCAATTCTGATGCGGTTGTGACATAAAAGAGGCAGAAAGACGCAAACGAAAACAAACGCACATCCTCAGTAATATGAGGTCACACACTGTATCTGATTAAAGTCTACAACCTTTTGTGTGTGTGGACAAAATGGGAAAAGACTGGAGTTTGTTTTCTTCTGCAGACTTCTCCCGACCTCTTGGATGATTTGCGAATGAAAAACAAGCGCGCCTCATCTTTGTTGTGACTGATTCAGGTGTGTGTATTGGCGAGGGGTTGCATGCAAAACGTGGCAATGTTCTGCTAAAGTAAACCAAAGCAGGACGACATCACAAAGACCAGGAGGTTTTTTGACACTTTAATTTGATTCTGGATCGTTGTGTTCCGGCGAGGCGTAAACACACACACAGGGAAAGGTTAGGCTGTCAGTGTACTGGGAGAGATCCATCACCAGTTTGCCTACAGGAGATGATCCAGCTTCAGTCTGAGCCTGTGGAGCCACTTTGCATCCATCCGAGAACTATTGACCTTGGTGTTTTTGTGTATGTGTGTGTCTGTGTGTGTGTGCATCTGCCTCTAACCTGTAACTCCACCCCACCCGGCCTGTTTGCTGTTATCTATGTACGCCTCCACCCCCGCCTGCACACCTTCATTACTGCCCCAGATAGTGGCATTGGCAACTTGTCACTTCTATTGATTTCTCTTAAACTGCAATTTACATGGATATTTGTGGGCGTCCTGAGGGCAGGCTGCCGGCCGCCGGACGCTCCCCGGCACCTTGGCTCTCCGCGTTCTCCTCGTTCTCCTCCCCTCGGGGCGCAGGGGAAACGTTTCCACCCACCACAGAACCTCAAAGTGACTTTTCCGTCTGACATCAGCAAACGTGTCACGCTGTAATTTCTGCACATGCATTGCTTTGCTCCGTCGTAACTAAAATAGATGGGAGGTGTTGAGGGTAAATCAGGTGTCGGTTGATGGGTAATATGTTAGATTTTTCTTCGGCTTCTACGGAAAATAGCAGCATTACAGGGAATATGAGAGGAAGACTGCATCGGCTTCACACTGCCAAGGTGTTAACTTCATATATGGATGCAGAATAGCAGTAAAGTAGTAAAGCAATACTCACTAAGACAAACATAGCAGTCTTGATGTATGTGGCAGAGCCTGAACGTACACCTGACCTTCCACAGATGTCGAGGGATTTCAAAAATAACCTCCAGCTAGGGAAAGTCACAAAGGCTCTCTGAAAGCCTGGATGCTGCGCTTTCACCCAAAAATGCCAAAATGTCACAATTTTCAAACTTTGTAGCTGCAATAAACTGTCAGTAGGCTTTTTCCTACCGCGCTGAAGGTCACCTGCAAGCTCCAAATAGGCTTCTCTAAAGGAAACAAAGTGTTGTGAGACCTATCGTGAGGCACATTCTGTCTTGTTTTGGAAAACAGCACATTGTTGGACTTTGAAGCAGTGAATGTAGAGTGTGTCTGATGTAATGGGATCTGAGTTGTTGTGGAGGGAAGCTAATGAATTGGATATTTAACCACGGTACTCTTCCTTCATGCACTTGTCAATAAGCCTAAATTAGAAGACGGAGTGGGAATTTAACTGAAATTTATTTTAGAGGCGTTTTGATCCCAAACAGAAATCTCAGTGTAGACAAACAGAAGAAGGCGAGACGAGACGAACGCCAACGTCAACATTACATTCTCTTTGGCCTCCTTCAAATCCAGCCATACAAACACGACATCATACAAATGCCAGGGAGACTGTGTGCCAACGGGAGAAAACAGATTTAAGCTCGTATACAGGTAAACATTGAACCTGCCCAAGTGCCTTTGAGCAAAAAGAACAACAACAACAAACCCTTACCATCTCCAGTGCCTGACCTCTGACCTCTGTGGGAGCGGAGGGAGACGTGTATTCCCCTGCCTGCAGTGTGAGAGGAACATAAGTAAGAGAAAGTAAAGGAAAATGGAATCAGCATAAAAAGCAGCGGGTGAATAAGGGGTGTGAGCTGGTGATGTCACACCTCCCAGACAGCCCGGATTGGACCCTAATTAGAAAGCTCGGCAGCAAATAGATAGGCGTCCTGCATGATTGAATCCAAAGTGGCTGGTGCCAAAAATTTCTGCAGAGGCGCAGGAAACTGGAGGGAGAGCGGAGGAGGAGACGGGGAGCCCGAATCGAGAGCTGCCGAGAGCCGCCACGCTGCGCCGCAAACACCACTGCCAGAGCCGCAGGCGAGCCGGAGTTTGAGAGGAGAGGTGAGAGGAGCGGAGAGACGCGCTCCGACGCCCCCCGACCCCCGAGTGAGGAGGCATAAAGGAGGGGGGAGAGACCAGCTACAGTCCGAGTCTACGTCAATCCGGAGGACGCTACGATAGCGAGAGAGAGAGGGAGAGGGAGAGAAAGAGAGAGAGAGAGAGAGTGTGTGTGTTGTGTGTGTGTCACAGCGCGGCGGCGGAGACCGAAGCGAGACAAGTACAAAGGAGAGTCGAGGTGCCGAGTCCAAGTTGTTCCGCGCTCCGCTCTTCTCCGCTCCGCTCTTCTCCTCTCATGGCATCTCTACTTGGAAACAGCAGCCGCGCGTCCGGGGCTCAGGGCGGGCAGGTGAAATGCAAGCTGAAGAGGAGGAGGAGGAGGCGCTCCAAGAGAAAAGGTACAACTTTCACACCACTTTTCAGCGTTTTGTCCTTTCCCCCCTCTTCCTCCTCCAGTTGAAGGCAGAGGTCGTGCGCTCCGCTCCGCTCCGTTGCGGCGGCGGCGCATCGGAGCGCGTCAGCCCCGGCGAACACGCGCGTACGGCGGGCTGATCAGACGCGGTGCGACGCGGCGCCCGGTTCGTTAACGCGCGTTAGAAATGCAGAAACAACAAGAACCGCAAAGAAACGATCCGTGATGTGCGTGACGGAGGGAGAGGGAGCCGAGCTGACGGCTTTACGGTGACGCAGCGGCGTTTGGGTTTAAAGTTTAAGTTGCTGCTGCCTTTACTGTCCTTCAACAACCCGGACACACACACACTCACACACACACGCGGGCAACGTGGGGCGATGTGTGACAAATAATTCCGTAATTCGATTTAGTTTGTTAATGTGAATTCCTCCCGTTTGGCACCAGGTCCAGTTTAACTCAACAAAAGGGACAAATAAGCTTTTATTCTCTGTTTGGAACCAAAATTACATTGTTAATTTATTTGTATGTGACTTCAGATATTTTATAGGTACAGATTCTTCATACATGTAAGACAAGACTCACAGGAAAAACAGAATATAAAATAAAATAGCCACAGACCTAATTTACTCATAATGTTACTGTTCTTCTGTGTGATGATGTCATATCTCTAAAAAACTAACATCCTTTATATTTAGCTTTGATTTTGTATTTTTTTCTCTCTCTGCTTTCTCACATGGAACATTTTTATCTGAACTTTGCATGAAGTTTCAGATTAAAGCAGCAGCTTTAGAGGCCTGACAGAGGGAGGGGAAGAGAGAAGGGACATCCAGGTTAATTGTTCAGCATTTCATTTATTTTTAGATATTTTATTTTGTATTCTAACTGCTGTCTCCTCATCTCACTGTATTTGGAGTCACAGTTTTATCTGCTGGGTTAAGTGTTTTGTTTGTCAGCACAGTGGTGTGTTAAACATCTGCTGCACAACGACCCCCTTTAAAAAAAATACAACATTATATCTGCAATCAAAATATCAAAATGAATCTTAATGATATTTAGCTGAGCGGCGGCGGCGGAGCGTCGTCTCTCCAGCCGAGCAGGAGTACAGATGCTGCCTGGGGCTCGGGATAATAAACCCCCAGTGTGGTGTGTGTGAGCCAGTGACGGCCTCACATTAGTGCCATGCGTTCACTTCTCTCCATCGCAGCACTTTGACTGATCACACACACACACACACACCTCGCACCTCCTTTATTTGAATAGCAGCACGGTTTTACTCCACAGTGTTGCTGCTCTGTTATTGCTGTCGTGCCTGAAGTTGTCCCCTCGCTCATGACCAGGCGGCGAAGTGCGAGATGTTAGAAAGAAGGAATCCGGAATCATTTAAATTCTGACAGCCACAGAAAGCGGTGATACTTAAAGGCTTAATTTCCTCTGAATAGGTTCTCCATGATTTAGCTTTGTTAATTATTTCCTGCGGTATTTTCCTTTGGCATGGCGGTTGATTAACAGTAAATTATCCAAACTAAAGCATCAAACACTCATTTGCTCTGGCACAGGCCACAAACACTCAGATATAGTGTGTGTGTGTGTGTATGTGTGTGTGTGTGTGTGTGTTTGTATCATTTTATTTTTTTCCTCTTCCACATTTTCTATCTCCTTGATTAAATTAAAGACAAATCTAAATTAAATGACGCATTTCTGTTTTTTAATTTATATTTTTTTCCATTACAGAACAATTGATTGTCTTGTTTACGCTTAAATGCTGGCATGCCCCCCCCCCCCCCCCCGCCCCCCTCCCCTGCTGCATTGTGGGCTATGGATGGACGCTCAGAGCATGTTGACGAATCAGACTCCAACTGAATGCATAACGAGCTTTCATAAACACTTTGCACTTGTCATCAAACTACAAACAGACAACTGCGCCTCATTTCCATAACCTCTTGATTTTTAATAGCCCAAGTAATTGAGACAAGGGAGACAATACATAAAATATAGTGCTGAGGCAAATGTATTTACATAATGGAAATGACAGAATTGGTTCCACAACATTAAGCATTGCATATGAGTATCACACAACACGCACACATTAGCTGACAGGCCTTCGCAGCGTGTTTCCAAACGGCTGATTTATCAGCACTGCTGATTCATTCTGATAACACGGGACATTAGGGGCCGGTTCAGGGGCCGCCTGGAAATGAACTGTGTCTTAGTGGAGCGCTGATGGACTCTGCAGCTCACACACACACGCGCCCAGGATGCCACTCACATCCATTCTCCCTCCTTTTTTAAATTTAAATGAGTCCTGTGAAGCTTCTTTGCTCTTTAAAGACTCCAACAGCTCCAGAGAGCGACAGAATCTAAACTTTAAATGTGTTTTAAGATGTTGAAATGATAGAAAAAAGGCCAGGCGAGTCCCTTTCTACTTCAAACGTGACCATAAATAACTGCGTGCTATCTCTTCAATCGCTCGTCTTTCCGCTCCCAAAGTTATCTGATAGACAAACGTTATCGTGAGATTTCAGATAATTATTTTTATAGACTTTCAGGCTAAAGTCACACGGGATTATTGCGTGGCATGCGGGGCTTAATCCTTTGTTAAGGCTGCAGATTATTTGTAGATGGGCCGAGTAGAATCTATGTGTGTATTCAAAAGGTTGTAAGCGGATTCAGAGCCTCCACACGCGTGAATGTTCATATATGGATGGAAACAAATGCATATGGAACGAACAATAAAGCTTACAGATGTACAAAGTGGGGCAGCGGTCATCACAGAGAATTCCTGTCCTCCTGTCAGCGAGGCCTTTCTTTGCCCAGCTGCAGCCTGGAAACGCTACAATTTACCAAATTCATCAGCTGTGTTTTTATGCCACAGAACGCCGTCTCCAGTTCCTCATCCAGCCCCCTTTTCCCGCCAGCCGCCGTCACCGCCACCGCCGCCTTCCCCATATTGTTCCCGTTTACAATCCTCCTGTCAGCGGTGCATTGTCAGGATGTGCACCTCGCTCTGCGCCGCGTTTGGCCGGGGTGTTTTTGCGAGCGTTTGACCAGCGGCGCTCCATCACGGCTCTTCATGGACACGCCGTGTGTATCTGCCTCTTAATTAATCACAGCCGTGTGATTTACGGGTGCGTCCCTGTGGGGGGGGTCGGGGCGCTGCTGTTTTGCCGCCACGTATAAAAATTATTATCCTTTAGGGGATGTGTGACTTTCCTGTGACAAATAGGAACATCTGGGTGAACGAGGGCAGCCGGTGTTTCGACGCGGCTACTCTCTGAAAAATCCTATCCGTCAATCATGTTTCCGGCGGCGTGACGTGACCTTTATTTATGCTTTGTTCCTAACTTAACCCCTGCGCAACATTTACCCGACCTTTTCTCCTCAATGTGTTTTTTTTATGGACAAAGATAAGAACGGCAGAGATTTATGGAGCAACATTATGTTTTATCACCGTACTTATCACCCGGCACTTTCAGCTCAGTCACTATATCTTATCAGAGGATCAAGAGTCCGGAGGGGAAACCTGAAGAACACAGAGTCACATAATTTATGTAGCAATTACTGTTTACACTCTTTCCTAGGGAGGGGTCCAGTGTGGGCTGCCATGGCGACGGTGGGAGTCGAGGCGGAGGGGAGGGGGGGGGGAGCGGGGAGCGTGTGTGTGTGAGCACCGCGGGGCAGAGCACGAGGGTCGCAGCTTCTCACGTTTGAGGCTCCCAGCTAGAGAAGCAGAGGCCATCGCTCAAAATGTAAAGCGGGCGGGCGGGCGTGTCCACCGGCATCAGACCGGACGCAGCGAGGGGGCGGGGGGAGGATCGGGTCTGACAGAGAGGAGGACTGAAGGGAATCTCACTGCGTATCCCGTCACTTGCCTCTTAGCGGTGATGGCGGCGATGCAGGCGGTGTCAAGGTGAGGTCAGGGGTCGCGCTGAGGGTCCAGCCTTCATGGAGAGGCATTATTGGATTGTGCCATTTTCTTTTTACCAGCGGGGAGGTGTGTGTGTATGTGCATGCACAGAATGATACTGAAGGAGGTGCTGCAGAAAACATAACATGGATGTTTGGGTAAAAAAAAATATATAGGTATCAATTATTTTATAGAAAATAAATAAATTAGCTTTGGATTCATCTTGATGGCATTGAAGACATTTTTTGTAATTTTTATAATTGAAACCCTCACTTAAACGTGTGTTTACGTCATTATACCTCCAATGCAAATCCTGCTACATGCATGTTATCCAGGGCTGCATTCCATTCAGCTTCTGCACCGTACAGCACCATCATGCCGCATGAAACTGGATGCAGCTTGTCTGGTTGGTAAATGTCAGAATTACAGAGTCACGTTTTCTTATACATTTGTACGCAATTACACCATTTCTCCTTCTTTTTTTCATGTGAGGAATGCACCTGCGGTGTGTGTGTATACACACCATTCAGCCTCTTCAAACCCTGACAGTCCCGCTCTGGGAACCCAACATATCAAAGTGCTGATTTCCAGACCTTCTTTCACATCCGACAAACGCTGCTAATTTGCTTTCAAACCTAATGAGATCCGCCTTTGTAGCCGTGTTTATGATCCTGATTGAGTTTCTTCAATGTTCTCCTGAGCTGTTTGCGTCTCTTTGTCTGCGTTTAACTTCAGTTGAAGCCAAACGGTGTGTGAGAACAAACTTTCTAATGCAAAGTAGAGTCGGTCTGTTTGCTCTGCTGATAGACGCAGCCGGAGCGCCTGGACCAATCAAAAGCTGCAGATCTGCGTATTAAAACATGAAGTAATGCAGACTAATACTACACAGTCTCTATGAACATTAAAATAGCAACAGAAATGGGAATGAAATGTGAGGAGTGTGTGTTTGGGTGCAGCGGTGCATGAGATGGTTGAGCGCTTCTATTTCTGGTTGGTTGTTGATTTCGTGAAAAATATGATGACTTTAAAGGCGATTTGAAATGTAATCTGTTCAGTGAAGTCAGTGTGTCATACATGTGCCAGGACTCCAATGTGATCTTGTGTGTAGCGGTGTATAAAGTATGGCTGCCTTTTCTGCCTTGGCCTACATTTCCATTCCAAATCCATTCATAAAACCCGAGCGTAGGAAGACACGGACGTGCAGGCGACATTAATAAATGCACATCTTGCTCAGCCTGGCAAATTATTAATGCTACCGATTTCCTAATGTAGCTTCAGCCTCTGCAGGGGGAGAATGTTTGGGGGGAACGCAGCAGCCAACCGGCGCTGGGTCTCCAGAGCGGGGACGGCCCAATGTCACACAGCGCTCCGCGTGTGTGTGTGTGTGTG